>NC_087213.1:52852103-52854603 GCF_015104395.2 Macrobrachium nipponense | reverse complement strand
CTGTTTATATATTAATTTGTTAATTAATTTTTTGTGTTTTTAATAAGTATTCCATTGCTTCTGTATTTCCCGTTGCCTTCTGTTACCTCTTTCGAATGGACACCACAATGTTTTTTTGGAAGCTTGAATTTCAAGTCAGTGGCCCCTGTGGTGGTGGCCGGCTTGTTCCATATACTTGAGGTTAGTCTTCTGAATGATAATAATAATAATAATAATAATAATAATAATAATAAAATAATAATAATAATAATAATAATAAAACAAAGTAACACAGAGATCACGACGGACACAGTCAGACACCAACTAAAGAAAATGCCCAACTGGAAAGCCCCAGGTCCCGATGAAGTCCATGGATACTGGCTCAAAAACTTCAAGGCCCTACACCCACAAATAGCAGAACAACTCCAGCATTTTATCACAAATCACCATGCACCCAAATCGATGACCACAGGAAGAACATCCTTAGTACAAAAAGACAAGAGTAAGGGAAATATAGCCAGTAACTACAGGCCTATCACCTGCCTACCAATAATGTGGAAGTTACTAACAGGTATCATCAGTGAAAGGCTATACAACTACCTAGAGGAGACAAACACCATCCCCCACCAACAGAAAGGCTTCAGAAGGAAGTGTAGGGGCACAAAAGACCAGCTCCTGATAAACAAAATGGTAATGAAGAACAGTAGGAGAAGGAAAACCAACCTAAGCATGGCATGGATTGACTATAAGAAAGCCTGCGACATGATAGCACACACATGGCTAATAGAATGCCTGAAAATATATGGGGCAGAGGAAAACACCATCAGCTTCCTTAAAATTACAATGCGCAATTGGAATACAATACTTACAAGCTCTGAAATAAGACTAGCAGAGGTTAATATCAGGAGAGAGATCTTAGTCAACATACAAAAGGGCAAAGTAACAAGGACTGAAGGGATAAAGCTACCAGATGGGAACAACATCAAACACATAGATGAGACGGGATACAAATACCTGGGAATAATGGAAGGAGGGGATATAAAACACCAAGAGATGAAGGACACGATCAGGAAAGAATATATGCAGCGACTCAAGGCGATACTCAAGTCAAAACTCAACGCCGGAAATATAATAAAAGCCATAAACACATGGGCAGTGCCAGTAATCAGATACAGCGCAGGAATAGTGGAATGGACGTAGGCAGAACTTCGCTGCATAAACCAGAAAACTAGGAAACATATAACAATACACAAAGCACTACACCCAAGAGCAAATACGGACAGACTATACATAACACGAAAGGAAGGAGGGAGAGGACAACTAAGTATAGAGGACTGCGTCAACATCGAGAACAGAGCACTGGGGCAAAATCTGAAAACCAGTGAAGACGAGTGGCTCAAGAGTGCATGGGAAGAAGGACTGATAAAAGTAGACGAAGACCCAGAAATATACAGAGACAGGAGAATGACAAACAGAACAGAGGACTGGCACAACAAACCAATGCATGGACAATACATGAGACAGACTAAAGAACTAGCCAGCGATGACACATGGCAATGGCTACAGAGGGGAGAGCTCAAGAAGGAAACTGAAGGAATAATAACAGCGGCACAAGATCAGGCCCTAAGTACCAGATATGTTCAAAGAACGATAGATAGAAATAACATCTCTCCCATATGAAGGCAAAGTGCAACACGAAAAATGAAACCATAAACCACATAGCAATCGAATGCCCGGCACTTGCACAGAACCAGTACAAAAGAGGCATGATTCAGTGCAAAAGCCCTCCACTGGAGCCTGTGCAAGAAACATCAGCTACCTTGCAGTAATAAGTGGTACGAGCACCAACCTGAGGGATGATAGAAACGATCAGGCAAAGATCCTCTGGGACTGTGGTATCAGAACAGATAGGGTGATACGTGCAAGTAGACCAGACGTGACGTTGACTGACAAAATCAAGAAGAAAGTATCACTCATTGATGTCGCAATACCATGGGACACCAGAGTTGCAGAGAAAGAGAGGGAAAAAATGGATAAGTATCAAGACCTGAAAATAGAAATAAGAAAGGATATGGGATATGCCAGTGGAAATTGTACCCATAATCATAGGAACACTAGGCCACGATCCCAAGAGCCCTGAAAAGGAATCTAGAAAAACTAGACGCTGAAGTAGCTCCAGGACATATGCAGAAGAGTTGTGATCCTAAGAAGAAACGGCGCACATAGTAAGAAAAGTGATGGACTCCTAAGGAGGCAGGATGCAACCCGGAACCCCACACTATAAATACCACCCAGTCGAATTGAAGGACAGTGATAGACCCCCCCAAAAAAACAATAATAATAATAATGCTACTATGAGTATTTATAATAATAATAATAATAATAATAATAATAATAATAATAATAATAATAATAATAATTTAGTAGCCCCTGTAGTGGTGGGTGGGCTTGTTCCATATACTTAAGGTTAATCTTCTGAATAATAATAACAATAATAATGCTACTATGAGTATTTATGCAC
>NC_087213.1:52837103-52847103 GCF_015104395.2 Macrobrachium nipponense | reverse complement strand
CGATTCCTATGGAAAAGTTCCAATTCCTCTGGAAGGGTTTCGATTTCCCTGGAAGGGTTTCGATTCCTATGGAAAAGTTCCAATTCCTCTGAAAGGGTTTCGGTTCCTCTGGAAGGTTTCCTTTCCTCTGTAAGGATTTCCATCCCTCTGGAAGGATTTCCATCCCTCTGGAAAGATTACCATTCCTCTGGAAAGGTTTCCATCCCTCTGGAAGGATTTCCATTCCTCTGGAAGGAATTCCATCCCTCTGGAAGGATTTCCATCCCTCTGGAAGGATTTCCATTCCTCTGGAAGGATTTCCATCCCTCTGGAAGGATTTCCATTCCTCTGGAAGGATTTCCATCCCCCCTGGAAGAGACTCGACTGCCCTGATCACCCTCAGAAATTCTTGCCAGTTGAATCTTTTCCAATAAGTTTCTCTCTACCAAATTTTTTTTTTTGGGAAATCTGAGATTGGAAATTTCCCATCAATATTCTTTTTTTTCTTTTGTCTCATTTTCTGAGTCCTTCGGAAGCAGTGATTAATAGCTGTCAGTTATTAAGGCGTCTCCCCTGCTGGGGAAGTTGAACGCAACCGTCGCAGTGCTTCTGAAAAGCACTTTGTCAGCTGCGCAAAAGTTTGGCCCCCTGAAATATTGAGTTTTAATTCCACCTAAATTATCTGGAGACCACTCCCATGGCCCCTCCCCCCGCCCCAGACCTACTCCCGTAACCTCTTCCCTGCTTCATTCGCCCCCCGGCCCACCTGGAGAGGCTCAGATCAGAAATGACTTGGAAAGATCGAGCGTCACTTGGATCTAGTTAGGAGTATAAGAAGGTTTATGACCATAAGAGGCTTCAATGAAGCCTACGTTCAAAAAGGGGAAAAATTGCCCTGTATTGACGATTTAATTTATATCAGAAAATACGCTCCGTGACCGACAGGCAGATAGACACACACATACACACACACACAGATTCATCTGCCAAACTTAAAATTTTTATATAACTATAAACCAACATTTAAATGTACAGAATTTCAATGAAGTACTGCTCATCAAAGTTTTATTTAAAACAACAAAGCTAGCGACCATCCTCCCCTCTCCCCTTCCCCCCTCCTCCAAACATAAAGCTGTAGTGGACCCCAATGTAAGTTGTGTACCTCCAAATCAGGACGAAATGCATAAGGTTGTGTATTTTTTATTTTTTCATTTTTCATTTGCTTATTTTCCAGAGGTAGTTTGAAACTCTCTCCTCTCTCTCTCTCTCTCTCTCTCTCTCTCTCTCTCTCTTACCTTAAATACAAAATCTCTATTAGGCTTCGATGACCAATATTTTTGTGACGCCCGTATACGATATTCACTCAATCAGTCTCTCTCTCTCGCTCTCTCAGTCACTAGTTATCGTTCGGTGTTAACCATATAGAATGCAGAATAAATTAAGAAGTAAATAGCCGAGTAATAAATATATACTTAAAAAAAACTAAGTACAGTCAACCTACAAAATATTGAACCGGAAAGAGAAATGTCTGGTTTCTCCAAGTTCGGACACATTCCTCCCTCTTCAAAATTCACGGAGATTCGGGCGGGCGGTTTAGACCCCAGGATTAATTGATTCATCGACCCAACTACCGTTGCATGGTTTTGATCGGGGAGCTGGAACGTGGCTGAGAGATAATACATATGTATACGAGTATATGTATAAATATATAATATATGTTCCTTCAAGCCCGGGCAAGTAAGATGTCACCAGGAAACCGCAAGATGAGATCTTAAGGGATGTTGTCGGGGTTGGATGCTCGGTGGGGCTCGGTGGTGGGGGGGAAGGGGCGTTTGTCGTGCAAGATGCTAATCGTTCAATGATTCTGCTGACAGGAAAGAATTAGTCTTTCTCTCTTTCTCTCTTTAAGATAGTTTCTCTTTCTCTGTCTTTCTCTCTATGTAAGTTTCTCTCCTTTTTTCCTCTTTTTAAACAAGCGTCTCTCTCTCTCTCTCTCTCTCTCTCTCTGTCTTTGTTTCTCCGACTTTAAGTAACTCTCTCTCTCGCTCTCTCTCTCTCTCTCAATCTCTCTGTTTCCCTGTCTCCTTTTTAAGCAAGTTTCTTTCTCTGTCTGTAAGTCCCTCTGTCTGTCTGTCTCTCTCTCTCTCTCTCTCTCTCTCTCTCTCTAAGTTTCCCTCCGTTCTCTGTCTTTAAGCAAGTCTCTCTCTTTCTCTCTCTCTCGAAGTTTCTAAATCATTTTGAACAGCGAGTCACTCTCTCAGTACCTCAAGGATAATAATGAGTGATTCCCGTCGGGGGAAAAGTGGTAAATAAACCATAAATCGGTTTATCCCGAAGAAGAAGAAGAAGAAGGAAGAAGAGAAAGAATAGGAGGAGGGGGAGGAGGAGGAGGAGGAGGAGAAGAGAACGAGATAGCTATACCATAATAAATCTTATTAGGATGGGGCGCATGCGCTCTCCTGCTTACCTGACTGACGTCTAGAGTGAAGCGTTGTTGGTAATCGATTCAATTTCCCTCCTTGAAAAGGGAAAGAATATTATAGCAATTTTTTTTAATTTTCTTCTTTTAACAGGTTTTCCAGTGAGGGGAAAACTTAGCCAGGAAAGGAAGTTGATTATTTCCACAAAATGGACGGATGATCGATGTAGAAGATAGCTATCGAGATGGCTTTTTGTCTGTCTGCCCTCAGATCTTCAAAACTGCTGAGGTTAGAGGGCTGCAAATTGGTATGTTGATTATCTACCCTCCGGTCATCAAACACACCAAATTGCAGCTCTCTAGCCTCAGTAGTTTTCATTTGATTTAAGGTTAAAGTTAGCCATAATCGTACTTCTGGCAGTGCTATAGGTACCAACAACATAAGCCACCAGACCATGGCTGAGTCCGCACTTCATTCTGTCCTCCCTCAGATCTTCAAAACTGCTGAGGTTAGAGGGCTGCAAATTGGTATGCTGATTATCTACCCTCCAGTCATCAAGCATACCAAATTGCAGCCCTCTAGCCTCAGTAGTTGCCGGCAACATAAGCCACCACCGGACTGTGGCTAAGTTTCATGGGCCGCGGTTAAGAGTTTCATCGGCCGTGGCTGAGAGTTTCATGGGTCACGAGTAACAGTTTCATGGGCCGTGACTGAGTTTTTCATGGACCATGGCTGAGAGTTTCATGGGCCGTGACTGAGAGTTTCATGGGCCATGGCTAAGAGTTTCATGGGTCGGGACTAATAGTTTCATGGGCTGTGACTGAAAGTTTCATGAGCCGTGGCTGAGAGTTTCATGGGTCATGACAAACAGTTTCATGGGCCGTGACTGAAAGTTTCATGAGCCGTGGCTGAGAGTTTCATGGGTCGTGACTAACAGTTTCATGGGCTGTGTACAAATACGATGAAATTTCTCATTAAAACCATTGCACACCTACACAAATACACACTCATACACATAGTACACACACAAACACACCAACAGACACACACACACACACGCAAACACGAAGTCACGACTAATTCAACGGTCCCTCACGAAGAGGTCAGCTTTATGGCAGCGAAGAATTAAATAAAGTAATTTTTCAGTCGCCATAAATAGCGGAGCCATAATGAGTTGTGACGACCTCCCACATTTATAAATAGCTGTCGATTGCGTCATGATAGAATGGAGATGAATGTTTAAATTCTCATTTTCCCCGAGTTTTGTAGTTAGAATGTTCTCGACCATGTCGAAGATTGGACGAGTCGTAATCCTGGGAAATATATTATATTTTTATTTTTGGCGTTATTATTGTCCTAAGTTTCCTTTAAAAAAAACTGGAAAATGAAGGATGAGAATATATATATATATATATATATTATATAATATATTATATATATATATATATATATATATATATATATATATATTCTTGAAAATTTACTTAGTAGATGCACGTGACTTCATTAAATAAGCGAATACCACAGGAAAATGATAGTCAGAAATCCAAGCGCTTTCGTCTTTACTAAGACATTGTCAAGGAGCTCCTTGACAATGTCTTAGTAAAGACGAAAGCGCTTGGATTTCTGACTATCATTTTCCTGTGCTATTCGCTTATGCTTATATGCTTATATATATATATAGGTATATATATATATATATATATAGATATATATATATATATATATATATATATCTATATATATATATATATATATATATATATATAATAAAATGAAGGAACCAAGACATATCTAATAAACTACCCATATCTTACAAAAGCAAATATATAACAAAATAACAAATAAAAAAATTAAAACCAACTTCACACACTTCACAAAACCTACGAGAAAAACGAGACACATAACCCCCCCCCTAACCAATCCCCCTAGCCCCTCCCCATAATAAATAAATAAAAAAGAAATAAAAATCCTATTTTATAAATCTCCAAAGCCAATCCTTTCACAGACCAGCGCAATATAAAAGGTTCAGAACAATTACCAGCAATTATTATCGGTCGATATCGGCCCTGTCAATAACAATAATAATAATGTGACATTTCGCCCCATTTCCTGATTCCTGACTCTGCAGCTGTCAATATTCACAGAGGCAGAATCAGATGGTCGTCCGTCCCACGAATTATAACTGATTAGCTTATCCAGGGGTCACTCTTCCCCTGCTGATACGTCTATGAAAAGGCGAGGTTACGTAAATAGGGGAGAGAGAGAGAGAGAGAGAGAGAGAGAGAGAGAGAGAGAGAGAGAGAGAGAGATCTGTACATGCCACTGCAAGCCCCTAATCTCCAAGAAGTTTGTATACTATCAGAGAGAGAGAGAGAGAGAGAGAGAGAGAGAGAGAGAGAGAGAGAGAGAGATTCCTCCAGCCTCAAGAATTTTACAAGCGATGCATAAAACTGCATCAAAATCGATGATGTAAACCAAGTCTCCCCCCTTCCCCTTTCCCTCCTCACGCCCCTCACCCCTCTCTCTCTCTCTCTCTCTCTCTCTCTCTCTCTCTCTCTCTCTCTCTCTCTCTCTCTCCTCCGCTACGCTAATTTCCCTTTACAGCATCTTTTTACGACCTTCCTTCGTCCGAGTTCCGTGTGTTTTTTTTTTCATCTTCCTCCTGGTCTCCATTCTTGTAAAATATATATATATTTAAAAATACTTTTCTGTATTTCTGTCATTTACAATTACTTTACGATTATGCTTCGCCTTCTTACTAACCTCAGCGGTCTGGTACAAGCGGTAGTTACAGGTTTTAGTGGTATCCCGTAATTTTTAAAAAAGTAATTTGCAATTATTAATTAGCAGTTACACGTTATAGTGGTAACCCCATAGTTTGTTTTTAAGTAATTGGCAATTAATAATCAAAATGGGACTCTCTCAGTTATTGGAGCAATGTGGAGGTTCATTGCTAAGTGAAAATATTAACTGAAATATGAATACCTATTGTTGAATCTTGATAATAACTTTTGGCAATCTTGATACGAGGAATAATGACTTACTTATCCCTTTAAATTAACAAATTATGGGTACTTTCATAGACATATTTGTAAATTTAAGTTTATTGGAGAATAACCCGAATAAAACCGTAAAACAATAAATATTGATACAAACTTTAATAACATTTTTATTATTTTTTTTTCGAAGTTATGGTTCCTTTTATTTACACATTTGTAAATTTGAATTTATTGGAGAATAAACTGTTAAAACCCTGACACACAATAAATCATGATACAAAACCGTAATAGATTCATTCATAATTTTTTAAAATTTAAAACTATGGATCCATTTGCTTACATATTTGTAAATTTAAATTTATTGGAGAATAAACTGAATAAAATCACGAAACAATAAATCTTGATACAAACTTTCATAAAATTATTATTTTTTTTTGTCTTCAGATTTCCAAGTTATGGTTCCTTTTATTTACATATTTGTAAAATTAAATTTATTGGAGAATAAACTGTGTTAAAACCCTGTAACACAATAAATCTTGATACGAACTTTAATAAAGTTTGTATTATTTTTTGTTTTCAAGTTTCAAGGTTACGGTTCCTTTTATTTACATATTTGTAAATTTGAATTTATTGGAGAATAAAGTGTGTTAAACCCTGGAACAATAAATCTTGAAATAAATGTAAATATATTTAGTAATATTTTTTAAAATTTCAACTGAATTAAAAACGCAATTTTTATAAATTACAAACGTGAAAGGAAAAATAATCAAACAAAGAAGAAGAAGGAGGAGGAGGAGAGAGAGAGAGAGAGAGAGAGAGAGAGAGAGAGAGAGAGAGAGAGAGAGAGAGAATAAAATACGACCAAATGAGAGACTCCTTCACAGGGATTAGGGTCCTTACATTATACCCCCCCGTACCCAAATGAGTCTGTTTTGGATGTGCCAGCAAATTTCATTCTCACTTTCTCAATATTCTTTTTTTAATCTCTGGACTTGAGAAGAACCTCTAAAAAAATGACTGAATAGGATTTTAGTTTATGAAGTTCATATGATGGAGGAAAAATTGTAGTTTATAAATGACATTTTTCTGGTTTTGAATATGTTTGGAAGATCAAATCTTCTGTAAAGAAATGTTGTCGATAGATTGGAATGGTTTTTGTTTTAATTTTTCGTCAACAAAGTCTAACATATTAGACTTATTTGAGATTTTCGCCAACAGACAAAGTCTAACATAGACTTATCTGAGATTTTCGCCAACACACAAAATCTTATAAATTAGACTTTCCTCTAGAATATTCATCAACAGATGAAGTCTAAACAACTAGACTTCCCTCTGAAACTGAAATTTCGTAGGCTGACAAAGTCTAACTGATTGATAGACTTTCCCCTGAAACTTTCTCTCTCTCTCTCTCTCTCTCTCTCTCTCTCTCTCTCTCTCTCTCTCTCTCTCTCTCTCCCACAAAAGCAACTCTTCTCTACTCTGCCCCCCTTTCTAAAGGGAAAGTACTATATCTACTTTCCCCTTCTGAGAGGAAACCAGAGAACAAGAACTTTTCCCCCTTTTCCAAAAGGGTCTTTTAGCTATCGATTCCGAACGTCTGAACTCGGGACAATGCGAAGGAACAACGCGCATGCGCCGTCTACGTTTAATTGCATTAGGAAAGTTGCTTTCCTTTATGTTTTTCTTTACACATATCTTTCCTTCCTGGCTAACGCAATTTACGGCGCATCTCGTATCTCGCTAATGGCTATAACCCTTTCCTCTCTCTGGGAGAGAGAGAGAGAGAGAGAGAGAGAGAGAGAGAGAGAGAGAGAGAGAGAGAGAGAGAGACTGGACTGTTTCGAACATTAAAATAAACATAGACAGAGTAGACAATGAAAAAAGAATTAGGAGGCTAATTAAAACACTGCAGAGAGAGAGAGAGAAGAGAGAGAGAGAGAGAGAGAGAGAGAGAGAGATTGGAACTTTGAATCGTAAGTAAAGTTTCAAACATGAAAATAGAAATTGACAGGGTGGACAATGAGAAAAGGAATTAGAAGGCTAATTAAAACACCGAGGAAGGAGAGAGAGAGAGAGAGAGAGAGAGAGAGAGAGAGAGAGAGAGAGAGAGAGAGAAGGAAGCCAACAGTCTCTGACATACCGTTGACTTAATCTCGTTTCTTTGATGGCCAGTAACAAGGAGATGAAAAAGGCTTAATTAGGGGCTAATTTTATTCGCATCCATTCGTTGCTTTATTAGGAGCGGATACGCAACAATTAATTAACTTGTATTCAAGGGCGTTCCTGGGGCCTTATATATGTGTTTACGGGTTGGGGGAGGGAGGGGCTAGGGGTAGGGGGAGGGGGAGGAGGGGGGAGATACTTGTTTGGCCTTTCGTAAGATATTACGCAAAGGGGAATTTTTTTTTAGTTTTTTTTTTCTCATTCAAGAGAATTTATGGATACCATTTACAGGAACTTCGAGAGACCGTGTTTTAATTTGATAAAATCGAAGGAAATTATTTTATAGGAAGAAGAAGAACGAGAGAGAGAGAGAGAGAGAGAGAGAGAGAGAGAGAGAGAGAGAACTGCAAACAGTCATACTTACTTCCGCAAGTAATACTTAATAGCTACGTATCTGCAAGCAAACAAGTAATTAAGAACATGAAACAGCGAAGAGAGAGAGAGAGGAGAGAGAGAGATAGAGAGAGAGAGAGAGAGAGATGCAGTAGCACACAAAAGTAACACCATTTTCACGAACTCAAACATGAGGAAAAAATTTAAAAAATACAACCACATATTAACTTCAACAGGACCTCGGCCTAAGTTGTGGGGGGGGGGGGGGGGGGTTGTCTTGGGGGGGGGGGGGGGGCAGTAGGGGTGGTGGTAGGTTTATAGCAAGAAAAAGCATTGGGAGGAGGGGGGATGGAAGGGGAGAGGAGGTCAGAGGTCAGAGAGGGTTGATTACCAGTGGCAAGGAACGGTCAGGGTACTATATAGAAGATAGCACACAACAAAAGAATGTCAAAAGCTGCCCGCAAAACTCTCTCTCTCTCTCTCTCTCGTTATTCAAGCCTCTTAAGATATTGAATCTCCTCCCAGACTTAATTTGGACGTTCGAATCCTATCTGATTAGAGGGGGATTAGATCTCTCCATACCGCTGATTTTGATTTCATTCAAGTTATTGAAGTCGATAAGACTGAAGTTATTGCAATGTTGATTAGATTGAAGTTATTGCAATGTTGATTAGACTGAAGTTATCCCAATGTCCGTAAGACTGAAGTTATTGCAGTGTTGATTAGGCTGACGTTATTGCAATGTTGATTAGACTGAAGTTATTGCAATGCTGATTAGAGTTAAGTTATTGCAATGTATGTTGATTAGACCGAAGTTATTACAGTGTTGATTAGACTGAAGTTATTGCAATGTTGATTAGATTGATGTTATTGCAATGTTATTAAGACTGACGTTATTGTAGTCGATTAGATTGAAGTAATCGCAACGTCCGTAAGAATGACGTTGTTGAAATGTCGATTAGACTGATGTTACTGCAATGTTCGTAAGACTGAAGTTATTGCCATGTTATTAAGACTGAAGTTATTGCAATGTTATTAAGACAGAAGTTATTACAATGTTATTAAGACCGAAGTTATTGCAATGCCGGTAAGGCTGAAGTTATTGCAATGCAGGTAAGACTGAAATTATTGCAATGCCGGTAAGACTGAAGTTATTGCAATGTCCGTAAAACTGAACTTATTGCAGCGTTTTTAAGACTGAAGTTATTGTAATGCCGATATGATAGAAGTTATTGCAATGTTACTCACCTGGAGTGAAATAATTGGTTATTGCAAAGACGATTATATCCGATTTATTGCAATGCCGTTGAAGATATGTCATTGCAATGGCTAGTTGCAGATCATGGGAAGACCATCAGGTAAAATTAGGTCTTAGAGCAAAAGGTTATTGCAAAAAAAAAAAAAAATATAAAATTGATAACAATCGCAATTTGACTGTAATAATTGCAACGCCAAAATAGATTCCTCAAAAGTTAACGAAGGAGATTTTTTTTTGCCTTCATTCATACCTGTGCAGGATACGTTTTTGGGTTTCTGGAAATTTGACATATATATATATATAATATGATATATATATATATGTATATATATATAGTATATATATTATATATAAATTTTTACATATATATATATATATACTATTGTATATTTATATATATACATATATGTAAATAAATCTTATTATAGCATATATATATATAATATAATTATATATATAAACTATATTATATATATATATATATATATATATAATCATAAATGCCCACGCCCCCAACCACGTCGGCCGGTCGTGGACCTACATCGGCATCAGGTCAACAAAAAACTTTCCCTACCCCTCCTCCCACCAGGCTCTACCCGGACACCCCCCCCCCCCCCCTCCCGGCCGGTCATCAAATGGAGGGGGGACCGTTCCACGGGCGATAAACGCCGGCTAAAATACGAGCGTCATGGAGACCGCCATTTGAAAACCCAAGATAATCTTATCATTGCCGGAGTATATTTCAAAAAAGCCACGGATGATGATACAGTCGGTCACCTCCGTCC
>NC_087213.1:52782103-52824603 GCF_015104395.2 Macrobrachium nipponense | reverse complement strand
TCTGTCAAGGTCAACTAGATGGGAGATATCTATAAAAATGTTCTTTCATGGTCAACTAGATGGGAGATTTATAAAATAGTTTCGTGTCAGCGGGGTCAACTAGAATGGGCGGAGATATCTATAAAAATAGTTCTAGTCATGGTCACTAGATGGGAGAGATCTATAAAATAGTTCTGTCAAGGTCAACTAGATAGGAAGATATCAATTAAAAACAAAAAATAGTCTTTCATGGCTCACTAGATGGGAGATATCTATAAAATAGTTCTGTCAAGGTCAACTAGATGGGGGATCTTTATAAAATAGTTCTGTCATGGTCAACTAGATGGGAGATCTTTATAAAATAGTTCTGTCATGGTCAACTAGATGGGAGATCTTTATAAAATAGTTCTGTCAGTCAACAGATGGGGATGATCTTTAAAAAATATAAAAAGATCTGCCCACTGCCCGTCAACTAGATGGGAGATCTTTATAAAATAGTTCTGTCATGGTCAACTAGATGGGAGATATTTATAAAATAGTTCTACCCTGGTCAACTAGATGGTAGATCTTTATAAAATAGTTCTGTCCTGGTCAACTAGATGGAAGATATTTATGATAAAGTTCAGTCAGATTTATAAAATATTTCTGTCCTAGTCAACTAGATGGGAGATATCAATACAACAGTCCTGTCATGGTCAACTAGATGAGAGATCTTCATAAAATAGTTCTGTCCTGGTCAACTAGATGGGAGATGTCTATAAAATATTCTGTTTTGGTCAACTAGATGGGAGATCTTTATAAAATAGTCCTGTCATGGCCAACTAGATGGAAGATATCTATAAAATAGTTCTGTCCTGTTCAACTAGATGGGAGATCTTTATAAAATAGTTCTGTTCTGATCAATGACATGGGATAAATTTAGCAAACAGGTCCTTCTTGATTAACGAGAAGTTGATGTTTATAAAACAGTTGAATAAGGTAAAAAAACAGGTCTGTCCCGATGAAGACCCAGTATGAATGTCTTGACTTTCAAACGTTCGACGATGGACTTGAGCCCAAGCGACGTCCCATTCCCAAGGTCAGATTATTATACAAAGCTCTTCCGTTTGACTAAAAGCTAAAAGAGCTGAATCTCGGTTATTCACAAAAAGTCACGGGAAACGGATTGATTCTCCTGAGCGTCCCTAACACTGCCCACTATCACGCGTGATTTCATTTCCAAAATTTTCGTTCGGTGACTGACGTGGTCAGATTTCGTATGCCACCATCCACTTGGGAGTGGGTGGTTTTGTTAAATGCATGAGAGGATGGAAAATGCTGCATTTGTTATACTATATGAATGGTTGAATAGAAAATATCATTACTAAAAGATAACGAAGGGAATATCAGTCCTTCCTTACTTATCCTAAGGCAGTAGAGATAAAATAAACAAAAATTCACCTAAAAAGAAATAGTTTTCTAGTCCTCTGGTACATTTCCAAATGGTCACAACCAGATGACTTAACAAAACACAGGTCTTCGGAAGATGTACCCTAATTTGTTTTGCAACATTTATTTGCCAATGCCCAACCAAAGGAAGACTCTGCATCCCTCTGGGCAATGCCAACAGTCCCACAAAATTATGTGACCCATTTCTACAGTCACAGTTCGTGAGCCTCTGAATCAGTCTAGAGTCAATCCCACAAAACTTGTTACCTGCATTTACCCTTCTGCTGTCAGAGGTCCTGTCCTATACCTCCAAATCCTTCTCGATAATCCTACAAAACCAGTTATCTATTCTACTGTCAGTTCCTATGCCTCTGAAGCCTTCTAGACAATCCTACAAAAACCTGTAACCTGTTCCTACAGTTCTACTGTCAGAGGTCCTATGCCTCTATGCCTTCTAGATAATCCTACAAAAACCTGTATCCTGTTCATACAGTTCTGCTGTCAGAGGTCCTATGCCTCTATGCCTTCTAGATAATCCTACAAAAACCTGTATCCTGTTCATACAGTTCTGCTGTCAGAGGTCCTATGCCTCTATGCCTTCTAGATAATCCTACAAAAACCTGTAACCTAGTTCTACAGCTCTACTATCAGAGGTCCTATGCCTCTGAATCCTTCTAGACAATCCTACAAACACCAGTGACCTATTTTTACTGTTCGACTGTCAAGAGGTCCTATGCCTGTAAAGCCTTCTAGATAATCCTTACAAAAACCTGTAACCTATTCCTACAGTTCTACTGCCAGAGGTCCTATGCCTCTGAAGCCTTCTAGACAATCCTACAAACACCAGTGACCTTTTTTCTACTGTTAGACTGTCAAGGTCCTATCCGGTGCCTCTCAATTCCTCTAGACAATCCTACAAAATTCTCTACTTCTAAGATCCTATAGACAATCCTACAAAATCCTCTACTTCTAAGATCCTATAGACAATCCTACAAAATCCTATACCTCTAAGTTCTCATGGACAATCTTACAAAATCATGTACCTGTTAGATCCTCTAGACAATCCTACAAAAAATCCTGCAAGCCTCGAAAGTGAATAAGTAAAAAGAGAGAAAAATCACGTCTATATTACTCACTTAGGACGGTCATGGCTGCGTTGGCAGTCTCCGTTCGGAAACTGGGGTGTTCGGCGATGACCTCGCACCTGTACTGACCTGACGCCGTGACCGAGAGCCGGGTCAGGGAGAGGGTAACCCTGTGGTCGTTGCGGAACAGCTCCTGGAACAGAAAGGGAACGCGGAACTTTAGAGAGCAAAAAATGATTAGTGATTATAGTCTAAGACGGTGGGAAGACATATGATATAGATCCTGAATAAGATAGAAGTGATAAATGATAAATGACGAAGGATGATGGAATGAATGAGATGGGAATGGAAGACAAGAATAAATACGGAGATTTATATAAAAATACAATAATGGAAAAAAAACACAGAAAATGAAATGGAACATAACAGAACAACAAGGTAACAATTTGAAAGAAAAACAATAATAGAAAGTTAATGAAACGGAGCACAACGAGAAAAAACACCTAAAACAATAAAAACTGCGAAAAAATAATGAAATATAGAAAAAGGAATAGAAAAAGTTAAAAAAAAAACTATACAGGGAAAACTAGGAAACCATTTTAAAGAAAAAATCCGAAGACAAAGAAAATAATATAAGAAAAGTTGGAGCGCACACAGAAAAACATCTAAAAAAGTGAAAAATTTGAAAAAAACACAAAAGACCAAATAAAAATACATTTAAAAAAAATAAACACTGTGAGTTTTTTAAATATAAACAAATGAAACAGGAAAACGGAAGAGAAGTAAAAAAAAAAAAAGAGAATAAAAAAATAAAACACCAGTGCAGGAAGAATGGAAATATGCGCGTGCTTAGTTAATTAGCCCGGGAAGTATTTAGCCCAGCAGAATAAATTTGGTCCCGTGAGGGTATAGAAACTACTGGAATTATCTCCGTTTGTGCTTAAAACGATGCTCTCGGCTTACATATCCCCACGATGCTCTCGGGTCAAATATTCCCACGATGCTCTCGAGTCAAATATCCCCATAAGGATACAATAAAAACTAAAAATAAGGTTACAATGAAAATCTAAAATAAAACCACACTAAAAATTAAAATAAAAAATAAGGTTACAACAAAAATAAGGTTACAATAAAAACTGAAAATAAAACCACAGTAAAAATCAAAATTAAAAGTAAGGTTACAACAAAAATAGGGTTACAATAAACATTAAAAATAAAATTACAATAAAAATAAAAATACAAAATAATGTTACAATAGAAATAAAAAATAAGGTTACAATAAAAATTGACAATAAAATCACAATAAGAATAAAAATAAGGTTATATTAAAGCTAAAAATAAAGTTGCAATAAAAATAAGAAATAAGGTTACAATAAAAATTAAAAATAAGGTTACAATAAAAATGAGCAAATAAGGTTGCAATAAAGATAGAAAATAAGGTTACAAAAAAATTAAAAATAAGGTTACAATAAAAATTAAAAATAAGGTTACAATGAATATAAAAAATAAGGTGACAACAAAAATAAAAAATAAAATAACAAAACAAATAAAAATAAAAAATCAGGTTACAATAAATATTAAAAATAAGGTTACAACAAAAATTAAAAATAAGGTTATAATAAAAAAAAAAAAAATCGAATTTAGGAAGCGCTCCAATGACGTTGTATATTAAAACTGACCTGATAAAAAACTGTAACTTTTGTTCCAGGAGGGAACTTTATAATATTCCAGTATGTCTACGAAGAATTTCAACTTAGATCTTGATAAAGCAAAGTTGATGGATTCTTAAACTTTCCGGGGGAAACTTTAATTTCTAAAGTTTGCAAGTTTAAGAAGAGTTCAAACTAAGTCCCAGATTAAATGAGGTGCGATCTGACCTCCAGCTTACTTGGGACGTGTGCTAAAATCTAAGGTAAAAAAGCGCGTTGTTTCACCAACGAAAATTAAAATAAATATGCTATATTTTATTAGAAATAATTGTTCTTTACTGTATAACAAGCATATTATTTGTTATTTATGTTTTCATTCTAATGAATAAATCATAAATATCCTATCTTAAAATTAAAGTAAGACAGTGCTAATCATGCACACACATACAGACACAAGTATATATATATATATATATATATATATATATATATATATATATATATTATATATATATATATAAAACTGAATCATGAAGTTTGGAACGTGATAAAGCATAAATAAAGGTATAAGCCACAAGGGAAAATAAACACTGGAGTTTCCGCAAGATCTTTTGACGTTCAACGTCCTTTACTTAGCAGATGAACTGACTTACATGAGGAATTGACAATACAAGAAAGGTCGTATAACTGACAGATAGGGATTATAAAGAGATTAGTACTTAGAATCCGACACACCTGGAAGATGAGTAACCTTCCCACACAAGCATAAACATGGGTACAATTTTTAAAAAAACAAAAAGATCAAGATAATCTGCTCAGACACAAGGACAAGACAATTAAAATATTAATATAGTTGACAGCTATTCAGAACTTTGGTAAACAAAAACGTATTCACAATACATATTAAAATTTTTTATTTATGTCTGTAATTATATCTTTGAGGTCATTCTTAAATATGTTTAAGAATTACCTCAAAGATATAATTACAGACTTAAATAAAAATTAGTTGCCTTAGAGATATCTTCGTTGTATATGTATGTTTAATATGTATTGTGAATATGTTTTTGTTTACCAAAGTTCTAAATATTTAGCTGTCACCTATAATAATCCTTTAATTGTCTTGTCTTGTGTCTGAGCAGATTGTCTTGATCTTTTTTTTTTTAAATTGTACCCATGTTTATGTTTGTTTGGGAAGGTTACTCATCTTCCAGGTGTGTCGGATTCTAAGTACTAATCTCTTTATAATCCCTATCTGTCAGTTATACGACCTTTCTTGTAATGTCAATTCCTCATGTAAGTCAGTTGTTAAACGTCGAAAGATCTTGCGGAAACTCCGTTGTTTATTTTCCCTCGTGGCTTATACCTTTTATATATATATATATATATATATATATATATATATATATATATATATATATATATATATATATATATATATATATAAAGAAGGAGGAGAAGAAAAGGAAAAACAGAAGAAAAAGAAGAAGAAGAAGAAGAAGAATAGGAAAAACAGAAGAAGAAAAAGAAGAGGAGGAGGAATAACAGAAGACGACGACGATGAAGAAGAAGAAGAAGAACAAGAGGAAAAACAGCAGGAGAAAAAGAAGGAGAAGAAACAGAAGAACAAGAAGAAGAGGAAAAACAGAAGAAGAAGAAGCAGAAGAACAAGAAGAGGAAAAAACAGAAGAAGAAAAAGAAGCAGAAAAACAGAAGAAGAAAAAGAAGAAGAAGAGAAAAACAGAAGAAGAAGAAGACGATGAAGAAGGAAGGAAGGAATAAAGAAGAAGAAGAAGGAAAGAGAGGAAAAACCAGGATAGAAGAAGAATGAAAGGTAAAAAGGAGGGGAAAAACAGAAATAGAAAAAGGAAGAAGGAAGGAAAAACAGGAAGGAAAAGAACAAGAAAAAGAGGAGGAGGAGGAAGAGAGGATGAGGAAAACAGAAGAAGAAGAAGAGGAGGAAAAACAGAAGAAGAAGATGAAGAAAAAGAGGAAAAACAGAAAAAGAAAAAGAAGAGGAGGAAAAACAGAAGAACAAGAAGAAGAGGAGGAGGAGGAAGATGAGGATGAGGAAAACAGAAGAAGAAGGGGAGGAGGAAAAACCGACGAAGAAGATGAAGAAGAGGAGGAGGAAAACAGAAGAAAAAATAATAAGAAGAAGAAGAAGAAAAAGAGGGAAAACAGAAGAAGGAGAAGAAGAAGAAGAAAGGGAGGAAAACCAGAAAATGAAGAGAAAAAAGAGAAGAAGAAGCAGAGAAAAAAAAGAAGAAGAAGAAGAAATGGGAAAACAGGAGAGGAAGAAGAGAAGAAGAAGAAGAGGAGGAGGAAGAGGAAGAAAAACAGAAGAGGAAGAAGAAGAGAAAGAGGAAAAAAGAAGAAGAAGAAGAGGAGGAAAAACAGAAGAAGAAGAGGAAAACGGAAGAAGGAGAAGAAGAAGAGGAGGAAAAACCGAAGAAGAAGAAGAGGAAAACAGAAGAAGGAGAAGAAGAAGAGGAAAAACAGAAGAAGAAGAAGAAAAGAGGAAAAAGAAGAAGACAAAGAAGAAGAAGAAGAAGAAGAAGGAGAAAAACAGACGAAGAAGACGAGGAAAACAAAAGAAAAAGAAGTAGAGGAAAAACAGAAGAAGAGGAGGAGAAAAAACAGAAGAAGAAGAAGAAGAAGAAGAAGGAATAATCATTCTTTTGACGAGTGAACAGATTCAGTTTCCGTAGTTCAGAGCCCCTTCAGATTTCCCCCAAGACGAGTTCGGCGGAGTCAATCTCGAGTTCATGGGCCCAGAGTAGAAAAGTTGGCCGGAACGAGCACCTTCTCGTTCGGGATTACTGGATGGTGGTTTATTTTATTTTATTTTATTTTATTTTATTTTACTTATTTTATGCCTAGTTCGCTTAACGACCTCGTGTAGTATATAAATATATATAATACATATGCAAATATATATATATATATATATATATATATATATATATATATATATATATATATATATATATATTTGATATTAAAGGACTTTGTAGCTTGAATTGATATATATATATATATATATATATATATATATATATATATATATATATATATAATTCTATATATATATAATATATATGGTTATATATATGTGTATATATATATATATACATATATATATATATATAGTGTATGTATATATATATATATATATATATATATATATATATATATATATATATAATATGTATGTAGTATATAATATATATATATATATATATATATATATATATATATATATATATATATATATATTAAATATAATCTGATTTCTGGGTGACATTGAGAGAGAATTATTTCATTTAGATGGAATTAAAGTTAGAGAGAGAGAGAGAGAGAGAGAGAGAGAGAGAGAGAGAGAGAGAGAGAAAATCAACTGCGACAGGGGGTCATCCAGTGACCAGACCTCGGTCGAAACTGCTGGCGACAGACCAATTTCGCGTTGGGGATCGCTTTTGGCAGAGGAAAGTCAGACTGTAAATTGTTTACGAGAATCCACTGAAACATAATAATTAGACAGGCTAGTAGAGTGCCTATGGAGGTCATGATCAAATACAGAGTCAACATTGGTGTATATATTTGAATTTTACAGATAAACTATGATACCATAGTTATCAAAGTCATAACTATATATGTATATATATATATATATATATATATATATATATATATATATATATATATATATATATATATATATATATATAACTGAATCACGAAAGTTAGGAACGTGATAAATCCATAAATAAAGATATAGGCCACGAAGGAAAAATAAACGAAGGAGGATCTGCAGATCCTCCTTCGTTTATTTTTCCTTCGTGGCATATATCTTTTTTATATATATATATATATATATATATATATATATATATATATATATATATGTCTTTCTCTCTCTCTCTCTCTTGAAGCAAGCGAGCTTTCGTCTGGAGCTGCCAGACATCCTCGGGCTGGGAAGCTGAGGGTGGACTGATCTTGTAGCGGTGTCCGTCCTCGTTTATATTTGGGGTTGACAGCAGGGGGTCTGCCCCATGCTGATCTACTATTGGCTGGTGGCGGTAGGTCTTCGTTTTCATTGGTGGTTTGAACCGGGTCTCAAGCCACTTTCCACGCGTTGATGGTTGCGATGCTGTAAGTCCTGCAGCCGCCTTGACCTCCATGGGCACTCTACTAGCCTGTCTAAGTAGCACGGAAAAAGCCGCTATTCGGTAAATAGAGAAGAATCTCTACAAGTGTAACGCTGCTGAAGTAGCCATTACTTTTAATAATGTATGCTTGAGAGAGGGTCTGCTTCCTAAGTACAATTATAATAATAATAATAGAATCTGCAGATAATAATAATAATAATAATAATAATAATAATAATAATAATAATAATAATAAAATAAAAATCATATATAATTTTCCCATACAAGGAAGACTACTTTAGTGAAAGCTTCACCGGAAAATCGAAAGGGGAAAAAATATGCTTTTATTTTTCGAAACTGTACAACAAAGAAGTCAGTTGCTCTTGGCCCTAAGATGAGTGATTTGTCAAATAAGCCTTCAGGCGAAAGGGAACAATTTAACTCAAACTTTTCAGACGAAATGGGTAAAAAAATTAACTTTTAACTTGGTGGAATCTGCCCGCCCCCCCCCCCCCCAAAAAAAAAAAAAAAAGAAAAAAGAAAAAACAAAAATAATAAAAAACTGTTGCTAGTGTACCTTCACTGGAAATCCAGGAATTTTTGGAATTGCTGTATCAACAAAATAATTGTATTTCGACTTATTGAATTCCGAAAATCCAGGAATTTTTTGGAAATGCTGTATCAACAAAATAATGTTGTTTTCACTAATTATATTTAAAAATCTAGGAATTTTTGGAAATACCATATCAACAAAATTATTTTATTTCAGTTGATTGTAAATTATTTTTATTCTAATTCTAAAATTTGGGGAATGCTGTATCAACCAAATGATTTTATTTAGACCAATACAACTGATTTATATTCAAATAAAGGAATTTTTACAAGTGCTGTATCAACAAAATTATTTTATTTTGGATAACTGTTAGTGATTTGCATTCAAATCTTGAAATTTTTGGAAAAGTTGTATCAACAAAATTATTTTATTTTTTTTGATACAAGTGATTCATATTCAGAAAATCCAGGAATTTTTGGAGATGCTGTATCAACAAAATAATTTTATTTTGGCTAACTGTAAGTGATTCTCATACAAATCTTGAAATTTTTGGAAAAGTTGTATCAACACAATAATTTTATTTTGGCTGACACAAGTGATTTATATTCAAATTCAGAAATTTTCGAAAATGCTGTATAAAAAAATATTATTTTGGCAATACAAGTGATTTATATTCAGAAAATCCAGGAATTTTTGGAAACGCGGAAAATCCAGGAATTTCTGGAAATGCTGTAGCAACAAAATGATTTTATTTCGGCTAATACAAGTGATTTATATTTAGAAAAACCAGGAATTCTTGGAAAATGTTGCGTCAAAAAATGATCTTATTTTGGCTAATACATGAAGAGATCTCACTTTAAAAAAAAAAATCAATAAATACATAAAAATGAATCAAAATGCAAGAATAATCAGAGTGATAATTCATTGCAATTTCGCTTGAACTTTCGAGGCTTTCATTGCAGACATCCTCAGAAGGTAGGTTGTTCTACATTCCAGGGGTGTGAGGAACAATCGTTCCACAGTCCAGCGGTGTGGGGGAACAATCCTTTTTAAACACGGCGAGAGATGTTGCGTGCTGAGCGGCTATATCCACTTTGCTTTGAACTTTACTGTTAATTGAATTCTTGCATCGAAAGGATTTCCTAACGCGAGTTAAGAATGCTAATCTCATATTACGAAGAGAGGATATATATACGAACACACACACACACACACACACACACACACACATATATATATATATATATATATATATATATATATATATATATATATACCTATATATATATATATAACCTGCAATAAGAATTCAAAATCAGAAGTTGAAGCGAAAGGGCGATGCACTGCGATGCATTACTACCCTAATGCTCTGTTCGCCTTGCATTTGAATATATTTTTATCTGTTTGATCATTTGTTTTTTTTACTTTTTCCTTTTTTTTTAATAAGTGGGGTCTGTTCTTTCTGTGTTTTGTGTTTCCCTTTACCTCCTCTTACTCCTTCCTAATGAACACCATATTTTTTTGGAAGATTGAACTCCAAGTCTGTAATGGCACCCTGTATGTGGGCTTGTTCCATAAGAATAGGTTTCATCTTCTGAAATAATAATATTATTATTATTATTCAGAAGACGGACCCTATTCATATGGAACAAGCCCACATACAGGGGCCATTGACTTTAAATCCAATCTCCAAAGAATAAGTTATTATTATTATTATTATTTCGGAAGGAGACCCTCTCGTAGACATGTTTTGTTAAAAATGACTGCTGCTTCAGCACTATTAATCTTGTAAAGAGTCTTCTCTATCTTTCTGATGACGGCTTTCTCGTTGTTGCTTAGACTGGCGAGCAACGCACCAAAGGGCATGGTAAAATTCGGTTGAGTCATTTGATTTATTATTGCTTATACAATTCTCTCTCTCTCTCTCTCTCTCTCTCTCTCTCTCTCTCTCTAACGCGATGTTTCCTCCTGATCGACAGGACATTATCAAGCGATAACTGCTGAGGGACTGAATTCCAGTGGTTGTTGTTGTTGTTTATGATTAAGCTGACCTTGTGTCAGCACGGGCTCTTGCTCACAGAGTCCTTTTATCGTGGTGTTGCAAGCTCTTGAGTACGGTCAGAGCACCTCTCCGGCAGGTCGGGTTTTCATTGGTTCCCGGGAAGGTGACTCATACGGCGGGCGTTGACGAGTCTTGCAGACCTTCTCAGGTGGGGGGTATCACCGGGAGCCTCTTGATTGGCTTCTACCTGAGTGACGTCACCCCTGGTATTATTCTCATGTCCGGTGTTCGTTTCATGCGCGCTGGTACTTTCGTTAGGGGGGAGGGGTGTGGTCCTCCTCACACGTCGGTATCAGGAACGCTTCTTGGGTGGTATTAAGGGGAGGCTTTTCCTCGAGGATGAGCAGCGCTTCTAGGAGACGCAGACGTCGTGGGTCAGGTGTTCTCCCGATGATCTTAATATTCCTGACGATGTCGTCTCTTGCGATGTTTCTGCTGTGTACTACAAGGGCGTGCTGCCTAATGGCGCCCTCCTGGGCGTGGCAGGAAATCCTTTTTGACAGGCGCATCGTCGTCATGCCGATGTAAATCCCAGGGCATCCTTGGGCGGGGCATACGTATCGGTAGACGACGTTGGACTGCTTCAGGGGGTCTCCTACCGGCGGGGAGGGGTTGTTCTTCATCAGGAGGTCCTTCGTACGCCGATTCTTGTAGTAAATAATGAGGGACACTCTCTTTCCCTCCTCCATGGGGCGGACGTGTTCCTCTATTATTTTCTTCATGGCTGCTTCTTCCTCCTTGTATTGGTGGTGCATGAAGGCTTTATAGAAAAGTTTGATATCCTCCGGGGGCGGAATGTTCCTTCTCTCTTCCTCCGTCATGTACCACTTGTCAAGGGCGGCTCGAGTTTCTCGGTTTACGAGTTTGTTCGAGTACCCATTGTTAATTAGCATCTGGGATGTTCTGTCGAGTTCGAGGTGTGTGTCCTGCCACGTCGAACAGTGCGAGAGGGCCCTCCTGACGAAGGCCCTAACGGTGGTGGTCTTGAACCGCGCAGGACACTCGCTATCACCATGCCCTTAAGTGCGTTGCTCGCCAGTCTAAGCAACAACGAGAAAGCCGTCATCAGAAAGATAGGGAAGACTCTTTACAAGATTAATAGTGCTGAAGCAGCAGTCATTTTTAACAAAATATTATTATTATTATTATTATTATTATTATTATTATTATTATTGTTATTATTATTCAGAAGATGAACCCTATTCATACAGAACAAACCAACCAAAGGGGCCACTGACTTGAAATTCAAGCTTCCAAAGAATATTATGCATTCATCAGGAAGAAGTAACAGAAGTTAAAGGCAAATACAGAAAGAAGGAAGAAATCACTTATAAAAAAAATAAAAAAAAATAAACAAATAAAGAAATTAATAAAGGTAGGAAAAGTCTACGTAAATTATTAAAACACATGGTTAATTGTATCACGGTAATCATGCATTGCATCTTCGCAGTTCTGAAGTTCCAAAATAATAAATAAATAAATAAATAAATAAATAAATAAATAAATAAATAAATATAAATAAACAAATGAAGATTATTTATATGCACATCCATTGGGCTGGCATTCCAGATCTGACCCATTCCATTCCCACTTGGGAATCAAAACAGTTATTTTTCTGACTTCGAGTCAAATATGCTCTGTGTTATAACAAGTGGAATTTCCTGACAGCAGATTTGACAGGCGTGGGAATTGTGACACTTGGATGCCAATTCCAAATAGGGAGAGTATGGGGGGGGGGGGGGGGGGGCCGAGGTTATGAACTGATGCAAAACCACTGTGCCCTACAGGATGAAAATGTCCAGAAGAAATAGTAAGGTTGTGCATAATAATAATGTAAGATTGATGATAGAAGATTTCTAGGGGAAGAGCAGTGTTCGTTTATGCATGAAGAGGTAATGTCCTACAGGATAGAAATGTCCAGAAGGAATAGTAATGTTTTGATTGAAAATGCTAAGGTTGAATATAGGATTGCTAGGGGAAGAACAGTGTTGGTTCAGGCATGGATGGAAGAGGGTGTGGGGATCTCATTTCTGCCTCTTATCAGTTATTTGAGATTTTGAAAGGGGAAAAAATGAAGGACTGATAGGTGAAGAACAGCAAGTCATAAAATTATAAAAACAAAAAATAGTCGATTCTTCTCATGAAGATGAAAGTAAAAATTTAAGACTGAGAAATGAATAGACGTCTGTATACATTCATAAAATTTCTTTACAAACGAACTCAATCGAAATGCAGATGTAACTTTGATGAAAATGATTAGAGCTTTTTAACTGTTATTCTCACTGTACCTTATTTATTTATGGTAAAATCTTTGCAGTAAAAGAGTTGGTGAACTGATCGATGGCCCTTTGTAGCAACTGACGAAACAAAATATCAGAAACAAAAAAACTAAAAGAGGTGAAAGGACGTGACACCAGACACAACGATACACGACTTTGCGAAGCCCACAAAGAAAGACCGATGGAAAGTAAAAAAAAAAAATGAAAGTTAAAACAGCTAAAAAAAGGAGTGAAAGAGGGACCTTGATGAAACATTAAAGAGTAGACACAAAGCACTAAAATAAGCGGAAGCACATGACAGCAGGACCCACGAAATAGGAATTTACAAAACCCACATAGAAAGGCCGATAGAAATAAAAAAAAAAAAGTTAAAACAGCAAAAGAGAGGAGTGATCGAGGGACATTTGTAGCAGCTTACGAAACATGAAAAAACAGAGCCAAAACACTAAGACAAAACACCAAAGGACCTGACAGCAGACACCACGATATACGACTTTGCGATGCCCACAAAGAAAGGCCGATAGAAAGTAAAGAGGAAATTTAAAAACGGCAAAAAGAAAGCAGCGCTGCCGCCCGCAAGACAGTGCACCTGAACTGACTGACTAACTACTTCTTCTCCCTCCCCTTGGAAGGACGTCGCCCCGCGGCCTTATCGAAAGTTACCACCACCACCACCGCCGCCGCCGTGATTAAAATCCGCCAGCCACCCGTCGGAGGATTCTTGAAAGGCCCTCACCTCGACGTCAGAGTACCAGGAGCAGAGGAGTTGGAGGAGGAGGAACTAGAGCAGGGACAAAAGAAGAAGAAACCACAAAAGACGTCTGTTGCGGCCGCCTTGGTGATGCTACTACTGACGGAGAGAAAGAAGAAGTAGAAGAAGAAGAAGAAGAAGAAGACCGCAGGCCACGAGGTTCTTTTGTTTCCGTACCAAACTCTGACATGCCCGTGTTGGGGATAATATTTCCTTTTGGGAGAGGTTGTTGTTCCTCCTCCTCCTCCTCCTCCTCCTCTGTTGGACCTCTTTCTCCTTCTACTTCTTCTTCTTCTTTTTCTTCTTGCTGAGTATCAAGAAACGAGAAATATACAAAAAAGGTTCCCCCATTTGTTTTAACAGTTCTTTGGCACTGATTGCAACGTGTCTCCACGCAGGGTGATGGACTATATATATAAATATATATATATATATATATATATATATATATATATATATATCTATATATCTACATATATATATATATATATATATATACTATACAATATATAGCTATGTATATATTTAGTATAATACATATACATATATATATATAATATATATATATATATATATATATATATATATATATACACTATACATTATATTAGCTATGTATACTATATAGTTAGATATACATATATATAGATATATATAGATATCATATATCATACGTATATATATATATATATATATATATATATATATATATATATATATATATATATATATATATATTATATATAAGTAAACAGCAAGATCATAAAAAACATCATAAAATCCATGATTTAATCACAAGAAACGTTTCTCCTTGTGATAAACCATGGGTTTGATGATTTTTTTTCATGTTCTCCTGCTGTTTACTGATATAATAGCTCATCTGGAACCTTTGTGTGCATGCATATATATATAGATATATATATATAATATATAATATATATATATATATATATACTATGACCAAAAAAGGACGATACTTGAAGGAGGAAATATTTCCTCACTTTCCTTCAAGTTCCCACACCTACCCTCAACTCACTACCCTCCCCCCTAACCCCCATCCCCACCCCTTCTTTTTTTCCCACTCAACCACCATCATACTCGAGCCCCTAGACATTGTTTTATATGGGGAGGAAGAGGGGAAGGAATGAAGGGGGAAAGGGGGGGGGAGGGATGGGGGCGAGAAGACTGTCCAATTCAGCGACTTTCGCAGGGGTTCCCCCTTCAACGTCTGAAAAAAAAACACTCCCTACCTCTTCTTCAGGTGAAGGGGGTGGGTGGGGTAGGGGGTGGGGGGGTGGGGGGGGGGAGGGAATCTACGCCACGCCTTCTGGATAAATAGGGGGCCTCTATTATCCAGCCGAGTATATATATTCACAGACTTTTTTGCGTTGGGTCAGTTACGTAATTAGGGTAATCCAAACACACACACACGCTGATATATATATATATATATATATATATATATAGATATATATATATATATATATATATATAGTATATATATATCTATATATATCTATATATATAGATATATATATATATATATATATATATATGATATATATATATATTATCATATATATATTCTATATATATATATATATATATATATATATATATATATATATATATATATATATATATATATATATATATATATATATATATATGATGCATCTCAAGGACTGGGAAATTACATACATATAGTAGATATAAAATTACTTATATACTGGAAAAAAGAATCTTTAATTCCTTTCTTAAATTTATAAAATCCAAAAGATAGGAAAAATACATCAGGAGCTTTAATGAAACAATCACCAAGGTATGAATTGAAATGTTGAATAAAATGACTGGGAGGAAATAAACATACGAAAGATATTTATAGTGACATGGAAAGTATATATATATATATATATATATATATATATATATATATATATATATATATATATATATATATGTAGTCCAACCCTGGCACCATTCTGTTCTGCACAACTTGTTCATTGACCAATTCCCCTATTTTCTTATTCAAAAGACCAAGTTCCTTATTTCATTATTCCAGACCAATTTCCGTATTTTCTTATTCTAAGGCCAATTCCTCTATTTTCTTATTCAAAGACCAGTTTCCCTATTTTTTTTTTTTAGTCAAAGACCAATTTCCCTATTTTCGTATTTAAACATCAATTCCCTTATCTCCTTATTTAAAGACAAATTTCCCTATTTTCTTATTCAAAGACCAATTTCCCTATTATCTTATTCAAAGGCCAATTTCCATATTTTCTTATTCAAAGACCAATTTCCTGATTTTCGTACTTAAGGACCAATTTCCGTATTTTCTTATTCAAAGACCAATATCCCTATTTTCTTATTCAAAGACCAATTTCCCTATTTTCGTATTTAAACACCAATTCCCTTATCTCCTTATTTAAAGACCAATTTCCCTATTTTCGTATTTAAACACCAATTCTCTTATCTCCTTATTTAAAGACCAATTTCCCTATTTTCTTATTCAAAGATCAATTTCAATATTTTCTTATTCAAACACCAATTACTCTATTTTCTCCTTCAAGGACCAATTTTCTTGTTTTCTTATTCAAAGGCCAGTTTACCTATTTCCTTATGTAAAGACCAATTTCTCTACTTTATTATTCAAAGGCCAATTTCCCTATTTTTTTTATTCAAAGACCGATTTCCCCATTTTCTTATTTAAAGATTAATTTCCCTATTTTCTCATTCAAAGATCAATTTCCCTATTTCCTTATTCAAAAACCAATTTCCCTATTTTCTTATTCAAAGGCCAATTTCCCCATTTTCTTACTCAAAGATCATTTCCCCATTTTCTTATTCAAAGACCAATTTTCTTATCTCCTTATTTAAAGACCAATTTCCACATTTAAAGACCAATTCCCTTATCTCCTTATATAAAGAACCAATTTCCCTATTTTCTCCTTCAAACACCAGTTACTCTACTTTCTCCTTCAAAGACCAATTTCCCTATTTTCTCATTCAAAGATCAATTTCCCTATTTCCTTATTCAAAGGCCAATTTCCCTATTTTCTCCTTCAGAGACTAATTTCCTTATCTCCTTATTTAAAGACCAATTTCCTTATCTCCTTATTTAAAGAACCAATTTCCCTATTTTCTCCATTAGAGACCAATTTCCTTATCAACCTTCCTCACGTCACCTAGGCCTCTCAAACACAAATCTTTATTGACCAAGTTTCATCTGACATTCCTCCTCCTCCTCACACGTTCTCTAACCCCGATTTCCTCCTTGATTTTCTACTCCTCCTCTTCCTCCTACTCCTCCTCCTCCTCCTCACGTGTCCAGCAGGCGCAACAACTCTCAAACAACACGAACTGAGGCCTGGACACGTATTAGGCAAACAACAATCTCCTCAAATGGATAATACTCTTGCCACTTGGCTGCTTCGCCTTAAAATCATGGAAATGAAATAGAATATTCGCGACTGTTTGACGTCTGGGGTCAAATTACTTTCAAGACAGAGAGAGAGAGAGAGAGAGAGAGAGAGAGAGAGAGAGAGAGAGAGAGAGTTGAAGCTTCCCTACTTGCATACAGATATGCATAAGGATACTGTCATGCCATATCGAATCATGTTTTATATTCTATTTTAGGTTGAATTTGTCTTAACGTAGCATGAAATTTAGGACGAATGCCAAGCGCTGGGACCTATGAGGTCATTCAGCGCTGAAAGGGAAGACAACCTTTTGCAGTTGCACTGTCAAATAATTGTTAGATGTTATTGAAAAAAGTTAGATGGAAGAAAGAGAATATGAACGGAGGTACAGTAAGAAGAATGAAGGGGGTTGCAGCTACGGGCCTGAGGAAGGGACGGTGCAAAGAAAAGAACCTTATTAATTAATACCTACAGTGCGCCACGTGATGTGCTAGGACGGCACTTCACCCGCTATACAGCCATATGGCGACAGTTCTGGGTTTTGAAGCTGGGATGAAAATGACGTTTCGTTTGACGGGGGAAGGGAGGTTGGGGGGGATGACGGGGGCGGGGGGTGTCCTCCGGAGAGGTCATTGAGTCGGGCCAATTAACCCCCATCCCCCAAAAAAGCAGAAAAAACTCTTTAAAAAAAACCGTAGACGATCAATGAAGACTGCGTTTGTTTCCAGCAATCATAACGAGGAGAAAGCCAACACATTCCCCACACTGGAACACCTGCTTCCAGGCCTTTGCTGGAGCTTCCAGGCTTCCCCCTCCCCCGATTCCCCACCTCCACTCCTAATCCCCAGTAGTACTCCTCACATTGAACCTTCTACTTTGACTTTATCTAACCATTTCCTTTCCTCTACTAATCTATCTGCTTTTTCTTCGAAATTCCTTCCACCCTTTCCTCTTAATTTTCTTTTATTTTTCCGGCATTTTCTCTCACCTATTTACCTCTGCACTCAAGGATCTCGACTCCCTTTGCCGCCCCCCCCCCCTCTCTCTCTCCCTCATTTTCCTTACTCTTTCCTTCTCATCTCCACCTTGACAAACTTCTTTTACTTGAGTTGTCCTCCAATTCTTCCTATATTTCCCTTTCTCCGTGTTTTGAATCGTTCTTTTTTTTCTTCTCTTCCTCCTCTTTCAGCTTTTTTGTCCTTCTGCAACTTTCTCTCTTCTCCTGTTTTTCTATCCTTCCCCTTACTCCATATTTCTTCAGGCCTCCTCCTCCTCCTCCTCCTTCTATTTCTTCTTTTTATTCTCTTACTCTTTCAGCTTTCTCCGTATTTCTTCAGGACTCCTCCTCCTCCTCCTCCTTCTTCTTACTCTTTCAGCTTTCTCCATATTTCTTCATGGCTCCTCCTCCTCCTCTTTCCTCTTCTTCTTCTTCTCCTTCTTCTTGACCTTCGACGGGGTCCCGTGCCCTTTCCATAAGGTCCCTGGACGACGACAACGACGTCGACTTCCAGAGACCCCGAAAGAACCGTCCAGGCCGAAGAAGTGGGTTCAACTCGGTCCTTCCTTCTGCCATCCCGTCGTCCAATTTCGAGAAATTTCGAGAAATTCCGAGACATTTTCCAAGGTCCTCGACATTTCGGGACATTTTCCAGGGTCCTCGCGAGACGGGGTGTATGCATTTTGATCCACTCGCCTATTTCCGGACCGCTCCGAAACTTCTTCAACATTTTTCGGCCTAGAGAATCCCTTCCGTTATTGTGTTTCCAGTGGCTCTCGGTGGTTTCTTGGGCAGTTGCATTTTTTATTTTTATTTTTTTGCTTTTTTTTATGCATGTGGCTGCGTAAGTGTAGTACTTCCACGCGTCTCCTCCTGCCACTTTTCCGTGAGTTCGCTCAGTGTATGTCCCACTCTTGAGGGTGTCATGCAGGGTGTATTTCACGTTTTTTTGGCAAGAGACATATCTGTCTAATTCACTAGAGAGTACACTGAGAGTATCTCCCGGTTTTGCAAGATTACACTCCTTTGCAAGAGCATTTACGTCTAAGTCTAATTCTCGAGAAAGTACACTCACGGTATTTTTTTTCAATTTACCAGAAAGTACACTGAGAGTATCTCCCGGTTTTGTAAGATTATACTGGGTGTACTTTACTGTTTTGCAAGAGCGTTTATGTGTAAGTGTGATTCACGATAAAGTACATCTCCCGGTTTTTGTAAGATTACACTGGGTGTATTACCCTTTTTACGAAAAGGTACACTGAGAGTATCTCCTGTTTTTATAAGATTACACAGGTTGCATTTCACTCTTTTGCAAGAGCATTTACGTCTAAGTGTAGTTCACGAGAAAGTACACTCAGAGTATCTCCCGGTTTTGTAAGATTATACTGGGTGTATCACATTTTTAGCAAGAGTAATCTATATGTCTATTTTTCGAGACAGTATACTCAAGAGTATTTCCTGTTTTTATAAGATTACACTTGGTGTATTCCACTTTTTAGCAAGAGTAATCTATAAGTCTAATTTACGACATAGTACACGGAGAGGTTCTCCTGTTTTAGTAAGATTACACTAGGTGTATTACACTTTTTTAGCAAGAACAATCCGTAAGTCTAATTTACGAGATAGTACGCTCAAGAGTATTTCCTGTTTTAGTAAGATTACACTGAGTGTATTCCACTTTTTAGCAAGAGTAATCTGTAAGTATAATATACGACATAGTACACGGAGAGGTTGTTCCTCACAATCGTCTAAGAATAAGTCGCTCGTATCTTCCCACACATCTCTGAGAGCAGAAGAAGAAGAAGAAGAAGAACCCGGATGGAAATCCCCTGTCACTTCCATACACTTCATCGGACCGAGTATCGATCTAAACTTGCAATATCTGTGAAGGGAAAATAGGTCTTTCTTCTTATTCTTCTTCTGCTTCTTTTTTTTTTCAGTCTTCCTGGAAAGATTCCTGGTCAAACTCGGCTTCGCCCATATGGCCCCCGTGCCTCATAAAGTTGGACCCTGGGAGTGAGTGAGTAGGTAGCACAGAGAGAGAGAGAGAGAGAGAGGAGGGGGAGTGGGGGGGGTGGTGGTCAATCTTCCACTTGAGGGCATGTTTGGCGGGCCATTCTATACCCCTCTGCTGCTGCCCTCGGAAACCTTGACCCCTACTATACCCAAGAACCCTTCTCGTGGGACGGTCCATCCATCCATCAGGCAAATAGGTTACCGAAGACGACTAGAGAGCCTGAACATGTATGGCTTAGTAACACGACGATTGCGAGGACAACTAATAGAAACATCTAAAACACTGAAAGGCATAACAAAAGCAGACAGTAACCTATCTACATTAAACGAAAACCTGACAAGAAATAATAGATGGAAATTAGAACTGAGGAGATACAACACATCCCACTGTGGGAACTTCTTGACATACAAGATATGTGACACTAAATGGAATAAACTGCCTCCAGAAGATGTAAACAGCAACAGTGTGGAAGAGTTTAAAGGAAAGCTACACAAAATCATTAGAAGGACACTGTGAATGAACAGTAAAACCTGCTCCTACAGATAAGTGAGCACACGATGTCTCCTCTTAGGATGGACTAACAAGTCTTTGAGACATCCTAATCCTTGCAACTCCTTGTAAGATTGGGATAACATTTTCGTAAGTGATGACATAAGGGTAAATACGGAGATATTATATAAAATATTGGAGAAAATAGTGGAAAAATATATACCGAAGAAGAAAAGTAAACATCATTCATGCATACCAAGAGACAGAAGGATCTTGTTCCAGAAAATCAGAAAGTGGAAAAAAGGTCTTGCAAAAGAAAAAAATGCATGGAAAGTTATAGAACTAAAAAGTAAGATAGAAAATGCAGAACAAAAGATTATACAATCAAAAGAAAATGAAAAACGGGACTTGGAAGAAAAAACCCTATTAAATATCAAGCAAAACCCCAAGCTATTATACTCATATGCGAAGAAGATGAATAAAAGAAGAATAGAAATAGGCCCTCTTGAAGGGAGATTAACGAATGAAAAAAAAGGAAATTTGCAACATACTGGCAGAACGATATAAGAGAGAATTCACCCCTAGAATAGATAATGAAGATAATGATATAGAAGTAAGGGATGATGAAATAGTGAATATTTAGCTGACATAGATATTAATGAAGCTGATATTTGTTGCAGGCTATTAAATGAAATTAAAAATGGGAGCTGCTGCAGGGCCTGATGGGAATTCCTGCTATTTTGTTAAAGAAAGTAGTTCATTCTATCGCAAAGCCACTTGCAATATTATTAAGACAAAGTGTAGATACAGGCAAGATTTATGATGAGCATAAATTAGCATATATTACCCCTACTTTCAAAGTGGATCAAGACTAGAGGCAAGTTAATTATAGGCCTGTGAGTCTAACATCACATATTATGAAAGTGTATGAAAGGGTTAATGAAGAAAAATATTATGAAACATTTAATAAAAAATAATTTGTTTAATAAAGGACAAACATGGTTATGGACAACATGGTTTCGTACCCGGAAAAAGTACACAAACCCAACTGTTAGTCCACCGTGAGAACATATTCAAAAATATGAAAAGCGGAAATGAAACAGATGTGGTTTATTTAGACTTTGCAAAAGCTTTTGATAAAGTAGACCATAATATATTAGCGAAGAAAATTAGAAAACACAATATCGTGGATAAAGTAGGAAGATGGTTAAAAGAATTTTACAACACAGAACAGATAGTTATTGCAAACGACGAGAAATCGGATGAAGTCAAGGTAATATCCGGTGTGCCGCAAGGTACGGTGTAGCTGCAATACTGTTTGTTATTATGATTGAAGACATAGACAATAATGTGAAGGATTCGGTAGTGAGTAGTTTTCGCAGATGACACAAGAATAAGTAGAGAAATTATTGTGATGAAGATAGGAACGCTCTACAAAGAGACCTTAACAAAGTATATGATTGGGCAGAGGTAAATAGGATGGTATTTAACTCTGATAAATTTGAATCAATAAATATGGAGTACAGAGAAAGAAAGCTATATGCATATAAGGGACCTAATAATGAGACCATCACAAATAAGGAAGCAGTTAAAGACCTTGGTGTGATGATGAATAGGAACATGTTATGCAAAATGATCAAATAGCAAACTCTGTTGGCAAAATGTAAAGCAAAAATGGGAATGTTGTTACGCACTTCAAACAAGAAAAAGCGAACACATGATTATGCTTTATAAAAAATATGTTCGTAGTCCACTTGAATATTTGCAATATGATATGGTACCCACACTATCAAAAGGAATTATTGCACAAATAGAGAGTGTACAAAGGTCCTTTACAGCTAGAATAGAAGAAGTTAAGGACCTAGACTACTGGAAAGACTACAATTCTTAAAATTATATAGTCTAGAAGGAGAAGAGAAACGCTACATGATAATTCAGGCATGGAAACAGATAGAGGGAATAGCAGAAAATATCATGGAACTAAAAATATCAGAAAGAGCAAGAAGAGGTAGATTAATAGTGCCCAAAACTATACCAGGAAAAATAAGGAAAGCACACAGGACATTAATCCACTACGCACCAGCATCGATAATGCAGCGTCTATTCAATGCGTTGCCAGCTCATCTGAGGAATATATCAGGAGTGAGCGTAGATGTGTTTAAGAATAAGCTCGACAAATATCTAAACTGCATCCCAGACCATCCAAGATTGGAAGATGCAAAATATACCGGAAGATGTACTAGCAACTCTCTGGTAGACATTAGAGGTGCCTCACACTGAGGGACCTGGGGCAACCCGAACAAGATGTAAGGTCTGTAAGGTAAGGTCTCCAGTAAAGCGGAGTCCTCTTCAGGGTTATGGAAACAGAAGAGAGTCGCTGGAGCGCCCTGTCATTTTTAGCTCCCTCCCATTGTTCCACTGGATGCCAACAGAGGGCCGCCCCATCATCCATTTGGTTTTATCTCTGTTCGGGATTCGTATGGAGCTCATGGTGTGGTTTAAAATTGGGGAGATAGAGCGAGGTGGAATAGTAGAGGGGGGGGGTGGGGGGGGGGGGGGGGGATAGGACTGCGTTATTGGTGGTTGCTCGTGAATTGTTTATGAACGTGAAACGCAATGACAATAGCCGCCCTGTTGAGCTCTGTGTGTGTCTGTGTCTGTGTGTCTGTGTGTGTGCTGTGCACTTCACGGTTCAGGGTTCCCATTGTCCAATGATTGACGGCGTTACATTTTAGCCAGCCACTGGCTGAAAATTGTTGGCATATATACATCTCGCGCGGGTGAATGATCTGTGTCCATATATATACATATATACATACATACATATACACACACACACAACACACATATATATATATATATATATATATATATATATATTATATATATATATATATATATCTATATATATAAATGAAGTTTTTGTTTTTTTACTGTAATACAGCAACATAAATATGAAGATAAAATGCCCATAGAACACTATTTGAACTCTGCAACCATATATTTCCGAAGCACTTCCTTCTGTGCCCCTGATCACTGGTAAAAATATGGACAGATGATGCATTACAAGAATATATATATATATATATATATATATATATATATATATATGTAATAATTACATTATTATATAATTTACAAGATCTGTAAATATAAACCAATGACCTGGGGTCATGGCATTAGGAGGGTTCTACGTGACCAAAGCAGACCTAGATTACGCTATGCGCTGTCTGCAGTAGCCTGATCTAGCTCAAAGCTTTGTCAACATTTTTATGTTATGATAACTTTGCACAACAACTTCCATGGGAAGCGGTTGACCTGTTAACCTACGCCGGAAACTTGTAACTTCCGAGCCGGCAGACTACGTATGTGTTTTTATATGAATTGCTGAGAGCTAATGTTCCGCTATCGACGCGATGTTTTAGAATGGCAGTTCCACGCCAACGATCAAACATATCGGTCGTCCGACGAGCTGGCATCTCCTAGTATGGAGTTACAGAATAAAGTTGTTATCTTGTCAACTTGCCTGTTTTGAATCATCTCCTCTAGTCAAGGAAGAACCTCTCTACTAAGATATCCGAAGGGAGATGAGAGGAACCAAAAATTACTTACGAATGACAGTCCGTAAGGAAAGAACAAAAAGTCTATCGCCAAGCGATAAGACATTAGAAGTGGTGGCAGCGTATAAACGAAGAACATAATTAACAAGACCCATATCAGCCGACGAAGGTCTACAGAACTAACTTCCACCGTTCAACATCAAACTAAACAGAGGTAACGGGATCTTCAATCAACGCAACAGTTTATGAAGACGCAAACTATGTCCTTCATCGAGAGGAATACAAGCATTTAACACTGACGTTTGAGCAACTGTTGTCACTTATCTTCGAGAATCTACACCGGACGAGGGCAGCATCGAACATCAACGGAAAGAAGAAAACAAACACAGGGAACATCACCCGATCTAGCAAGGACGGAGGCTGTGACGTCATCAATCTTGGACTTCCCGCGCATCGTGCCCACCCGAGAGAAGGGACGTGACGTCATCACGACTTCCGACGCGAGACGTGGACAGGAACTGAGACGTCATCCCATGTCAACAATCCTTCGCAATATAATCTGGAGCTAAGTACCATTTTTATCTATTCAGGTCTTTTCCTCAGTGAAGTGTTGTTCATCAAGAGTCGATCGTCCAGTATTCTGGGGGGTGAGTTTGTTCGCCATATTAATCTTCCTTCATTACAGAACCAATCTTCAACTACGAGGTTCTCGCCCGCAGATTAATTTTTTTTCTTTTCTAGTTGTCATTAACCATTTCTTGCAGGAATTCTCCGTATAATATTTATCATATTATCTGTATTTTTGTATCTTTTGGGGGATTTTCCTATTATTACTAACACACTTACAGTACATTGCTTATGCGTTTACGTAGTGGTCGAGTGTACTCTTATAGATATTTTGATAGGATTGCAAGGAATAGAAGTGATAAGAAAAAAGTGAAAGCCGAAATGGCAACTACTCCGGTCTGGCAACCCAACGTGGTGACCTCTCGTTAGCGCGAGGTCAGCGATTGTCCCTTTTCTTTTCAAGGTCGGGTCAATGGGTTGCCTGCCTCAAAAATGTTGAGGCATGGATCTCATCTGTAGACGCTCATTTAAAATGCAAAAAGCATCACAGACCCAGCAGTACAATTACAGGAGGCCAAGAGCTTCGTTGACTTTGCGAAAGGCGACGCAAGTGCGTAATCTAAGGGGGTTTCTTTCCAAGAAGCGCTTACATGGGACGAGTTCAAAAATTAGATTACGTGCCGTGTATGGGGGTCTGAAGAGGCTTTAGATGTAGTATTGGCATTGAGAAATATCCTTAACCAAGCCTCCATGACTCAGCTCAATGTTGTCGAGCGGGCGGCGCTAATTGCCGACCGGCTAAATGAATATCAGGATAGTTTAAGTAACTCCGGGTGGGTTGCGGGTGCTAAAATCAAAGTGAAAGATTTTATCCGTTTGATTCTACCTTACGTCTATCACTGTAATGTTGCTTGAAGCGTTAGTACGGTGTTTTGATAAAAAAAATTGCAGCCCGACAGTACGGAATTAGATGTGATAAACAAATCAAAAACACATGTCTAAATGTACCGACCTAGATCCTTCGCTCATTCAAGTTTTTGCAAAAAATGAGAAACAAGCCACAACAAGTAAATGTGGTACATAATAATAATCAAGTTGCAGGGATGGTTTGTTATAACTGTAAACGACCAGGTCACATGATTTCAGACTGTCGGACGCGTTTTTGTTCAATACACAATAGTTCAACTCATTCATATAAACCGTTTGCTAACTCGAGGAATCAACAGCAAAATGCTACAAACACGCAACCAGTTGCCAGTGCAAATAAAAAGAAGGGTCTCAGTACTATAAGAAGAAACAACCAAACGGAAATTCTGCACACAAGCAGAAAACAAACAAATCGTGCTTCAGGTACCTCTGTTCCTGGGCCGTCTAGCCAGAACTCGCAAGGGCAAGCGAATTTTCAGGGTGTGATAAACAAAACAAAATACCACGTAGTTCACTCCAAGGGGGGAGAGGGCGATGTTGGGTCATCAATATCAACATCTTTTGTATCAAATAATAATCAGGTTTAATCATTTATAGATCAAACATCTTTTGTATCAAATAATCAGTTTAATCATTTATCAGATCATTGTGAGACAATGATTTTCCTATGAAACACACGGCCGAATCAAAAAAATCTGTGCAGGTTCCCGTAGATTTGCAACAAATTCATGCAATTATTAGTCAAAACGAGTTGCGACCAACCTTACATGCAGTAAATTTGGACCATAAGTCATTCACTTTGTTCTTTGATTCTGGTAGTCCACGTAATATATGGATTTAAGGACTCATCATTTACTCTTTTCAAAATTTCCCTATAGAAAAGTCCGGAATAAGGTTCTCAGGCATTGGGAATAATGTATTAAATGTTGTGGGCGTAACTCATGTACAGTACAAGGTCGGTAAGCGCACGTTTGCTGATACCTTTGTCGTTGTACAAAACATTAATATGTATCCCCACGCTGCACACTTCTAATGTCTTATCGCTTGGCGATAGACTTTTTTGTTCTTCCTTACGACTGTCATTCGTAAGTAATTTTTGGTTCCTCTCATCCCCATCCCCGTGGATATCTTAGTAGAGAGGTTTCTTCCTTGACTAGAGGAGATGATTCAAACAGGCAAGTTGACAAGATAACAACTTTATTCTGTAAACTCCATACTAGGAGATGCAGCTCGGTCGGACGACCGATATGTTGATCGTTGGCGTGGAACTGCCATTCTAAAACATCGCGTCGATAGCGGAACATTAGCTATCTCAGCAATTCATATAAAAAACACATACGTAGTCTGCCGGCTCGAAGTTACAAGTTTCCGGCGTAGGTTAACAGGTCAACCGCTTCCCATGGAAGTGTTGTGCAAAGTTATCATAACATAAAAATGTTGACAAAGCTTTGAGCTAGATCAGGCTACTGCAGACAGCGCATAGCGTAATCTAGGTCTGCTTTGGTCACGTAGAACCCTCCTAATGCCATGACCCCAGGTCATTGTTTATATTTACAGATCTTGTAAATATATAATAATAATTATTACATATATATATATCTATATATATATATATATATATATATATATATATATATATATATATATATATATATTGTCATGCATTATGATGACATGTATAGGGAAGTTTGCCTGTTGGATCTGCAAAGTACTGTTTACCAATTTGACTCTCGCTGCATTTGTTAACGAAGCGACAACGTAGCCGGAATTTTGACTACGGCAGTAGGGAGCTCGTCAGCAAGCAAAGAGGTGCTTTGCTTGGAGGAGTAGTGGGGTAGTGTGAGGACGTGGTCCGGTAGCCCTTGCGTAAACTGGAAGAATCCCCAAGGCAATCTTCGTGATATTGACTGTTAGGTTAAGTGCTTCTTCTATATTGCATATAGAACATTTGTATAATTATTGATGTTTATTTACACGAGTAATTGTTTTGTTTTAGGAGTGGACAGCATATACCGTAAAACATCTTGGGTAGTGATCACCTTTTCTCACGTGTGCTTTATCTCTCCAGGGGTTTTCTTTTAGGTAACTGTATTCAATTTGGTGTTCAAAATGTTATGGAATGTGACTTTAAAGTATTGTGGTTTTGTGTTGATACTTTAATTTTGGTGTAATTAGTATTCGGTCATTGTAAGAGACTTTTCTTTTGTTTTCTTTTAGGTGTTGACCGCAAGCCACGTACCGACTATTTTGTTCTGGTCTATTTAATTGCTTTATCGATGCTGTGTGTTAATGTATTAGTTACGATTGTTTATTAGTTTGCATTTAATTGTTAGTTAGCTATTATTTTGGCTTATGTAAAGTCTAAGTTTTTTGTAATAAATATATTTTTAAAGAAAATAGTTTCCTTTCTGCAATATTTACCATTGTCTTGTGTATGAACCTTTTATGAAGGGAACAGTCTACTTTACCCTAATGAATTAAGCCATAACAAGGTTTAATATATATATATATATATATATATATTATATATATATATTATATATATATATATATATATATATATATATAGTCACTCATGGCATTACAATTGGCTCCCTGTTGGACTGAGGGACATGAACATTTATAAACATTTGCTCGGAGTCTTCATGAGAAAAAGAAAGATACTAATTAATATTTCATGTTAGCATGAGCGTCGGAGACATTAATTTGGAAAGCAATTTAAACATTGGGGTCTTGCAGATGCCACAATCCCCTCTCCTTCCACTGCCCGCCCCCCTTCCCCTAAAAAAAAGGGACAAAATGCACTGGTTATCAAAGGCCCAGTAGATTAATGTCATGATTTTGAGAAAACTTTCGTTAAGAAGTTTCGTGAACGTGTGAAAAAATATTGATTACAATGACATGAGGAAGTACAATGACGATATAATGAAGACTATAATAGGATAATTCATTATACACTTTAAGATGACGATGGGGAAGTTTGAATGAAGATGATGAATAAAGATGGTATTAGTCCGCAGATCTGAAAAAAAAAAAAAATTGGAGACAAAACGAGCAAACGCGAAGCCATAATTGCAGGAGAGTGATCAACGCAATTGTTTGCAAAAATGTTGCATGGCTTCTTCCCTCTCCTCCTCCTCCTCCTCCTCCTCCTATCAGCCACTTTTGGGGTACATCGAGATCATTATCAATATAATCAATAGCCTTCTTCTCTGGACCGTTCATCGTCAGCATTTTCGACTTTGCTTCGCTGAAATAATCTCTCTTCTCGTTTCCCTTCTCCAGATTCTCATCACAGATTCTCATCCTATGTGCAATTTATCTCATCTCGCGGATTCTCAACCAATTCTCATTTCTCTCCTCGATCGTCTATAAGCGGTGTTCAGATTCTCGATCTTTGTCAGACAGGCACCTCTGTAAGGACTTACGCATTCTCATCCCCAATTCAAATAAAATTCTCAAGGAATATCGATATTACGCATTCTCATCCTTAATAAACATCAAATTCTCAAGGGCTATTTATCTTTCACATTCTCATCCTAAATACGAATCAAGTTCTCAAGGAATATCCATCTTACGCATTCTCATCCTTAATAAACATCAAATTCTCAAGGGTTACTTATTTTACTTATTTCCTCATTGAAAACACAATTCAAATTCTCAAGGACTAATGATCTTACGTCCTGTTCAGCAATTCTCATCCTACACACTCATCAAAATCTCGTCAAACTCGATTTCTCATCTACAGTTCTGTCCTTACCAAGTTCATTCTCATCACTATCATCATCGTCAGTTTAATAAGCTTTTCTTTATTTCCTTTTCGATTTCTCATCTCAACTTTGGTCATTTCCACTCATTTCAATCTCATCACCATCATCGTCAGTTTCATCAACTTTTCCTTGTTTCCTTCTCGAGTTCTCATCTCCACTTCTGTCATTTCCACCCACTTCATTCTCACCACCATCATCATTATCGTTTTTACCTGGATTCTCATCTGATTCTTCCTCCTCCTCCTCCTCCCCCTCCTCCATCTTTCAATTCTCACCATCATCATTTTTATCGTCTTTCCCTGGATTCTCATCTGATTCATATTCATTCTCCTCCATCTCCTCCTCCTCTTTCTCCATCATTCAATTCTCACCACTTTCATTTTTATCGTCTGTCCCTGGATTCTCATCTGATTCATCTGCTTTCTCCCCCATCTCTCCTCCTCCTCCTCCTCCTCCATTTTTCAATTCTCACCATCATTTTTACCGTCTTTCCCTGGATTCTCATCTGATTCATCTGCCTCCTCCTCTTTCTCCTCCTTCTCCTCCTCCTCCTCCTCTTCCTGAGGTGGTCGAGCAGCGAAAAGAGCGACTCGAGTCCCATCTGGGGCCAAATGATTTCGACACCTCTCCAGGGACTCTCCAGGACACCTCGTACCGCCCCTATGGCACGAGGGGGCGAGCGAAAGTTATATATATTCTCTCTCTCTCTCTCTCTCTCTCTCTCCCCCCCCCTATCTCTCTTTCCCTGCCCTCTCTCTCTCTCTCTGAAGAACAAAAGATATAACAGATGGGTAAGCAGATTAAATTTTTTTATTTTTTTTATTTCTTTATTTGCATGATTTGAAAAAAAAGTCTTCCCACACAGCTTAAATTTTTTTTTTTTTTGCATGATTTCAAAAAAATAATCTTACTGAATGTGCATTTTTCTGTCCCTGTGCCCCACGAGTACGATATATATATATATATATATATATATATATATATATATATATATATATATATATAATATATATATATATATTATAGACTGGATGTTTGAAATTACAATATATCTTTTCATTCAAGATATACAATGAAAATAATTCAAGTATCACTTAAACCAATCTAATGAAGACATTCTATTTGACGAGAGAGAGAGAGAGAGAGAGAGAGAGAGAGAGAGAGAGAGAGAGAGAGAGAGGAGAGTGGGAGACTCTAAATCCTCCATAAACACGATTATCGGTAACATCACAGCACGAAAGACAATATCTAAAACAGAGCTGAAGGATTCAAGGATATCCCCGTCAGACCCTTTATGATGGAAGGAAGGAAGGATTCCCAGGACATCCCTGGGAGAGGAGGAAAGCATCTGTCTAGTCAGGTCCTCCTCCTCCTCCCTCCTCCTCCACTCGAGGGTCTCTCCACAAGCAATAAAAGATCGAGTGACATCCCTGATCCTCGATCGAGGGAAAGCTGCCTCAAAATGTTTACTCCTTCAACAGCCTTCAGCCCCTGGGGGGAGGGGAGGGGAGTGGGGGGAGGGTCCTTGGGGGAAAGGAGGAGTCCGTCGGAGAGGGGTGGAGGGTCCCTGGAGGAATGGAAAAATCCCTGGGAGATGGGGAGGGGTCTCTATGGGAAGGAGAGGGTCCCTGGGGAATGGGAGGGTCCCTGGAGGGAGGGAAAGGTTCCTGGGGGTAGGGAGGGGTCCCTATGGGAAGGAGAGTGTCCCTGGGGTAGGGGAGGGGAGGGTCCCTGTAGGAAGGAATAGGTCCCTGGAGGGAAGGAAAGGTTCCTTGGGGAAGGGAAGGGGTCCCTATGGGAAGGAGAGGGTCCCTTGGGAAGGGGAGGGTCCCTGGGGGAAGGGATAGGTCCCTATGGGGATGGAGAGGGTCCCTGGGGAAGAGGAGGGTCCCCTGGGAAGGGGAGGGGAGGGTCTCTGGAGGAAGGGATAGGTCCCTATGGGAAGGAGAGGGTCCCTGGAGAAGGTAGTGTCTTTGGGGAAAGGGGAACGTCCCTGGAGAAAGGCAGGGGTCCCTAGCAGAAGGGAGATTCCCTGGAGAAATGGAGGAGTCCCTGGCGAAGGGAGGGGTCCCCGGAGAGAGAGAGAGAGAGAGAGAAGAGAGGATGAGAGCAGAGAGAGAGAGAGGGGGTGTCCTTGGGGGAGGGGGTAGGGCGTAAGAAGGGAGTGTAGGATCTCCACAAACACGTATTATCCTTCTTGTACACTGACAAATCCCCGTTACGCAACGACCCATTCTTATCACTACTTAAGTTCAACGAAGTCTTCTTGTTACGTAACTACTACGCCTGTCTTTTTGTCAGCCGTCTGCGTAACCTTGTCACAGTGTAACGTGTCCTTTTATATGTGACGACAGATCTTTGTTAAAGCAGTAAGGACGTTTTGGTATTATGGTTTATATGACGCTGAATCACTATTACAAAGCGTTGATATATCAGTGCATATCCTCGTTCAAAAATGAACTGTCTTTGGTATATATATATATATATATATATATGACTGGTAAAAGTGTTCTGTAACAACAGAATTCCATCTAATAAAAGGAGCCCATAAAAACACCAAAATGTAGAGAGAAAAGTACTATATTTCAGAGACTGCTGTCTCTCTCTTCAGGTATATGAATGAGAAAAGTTTACAGAAAAGGTGGTATTTATACCAAGAGATTCGTCCACAAGTAAGCCAATTTAGGTCACCCCCGCTGATCTATTCCTTTAATCTTCTTAAGCGTTGGTTGAATGAATGAAAAACTGCGTCGACGATGTCGGATGTCCAATTCCCTTTTGAGATGTTCATTACCTGCTTCTCTTTTATTAAGGCCGATTCCATCATTTGACTCTTGTACCGGCAGTTGCTGCTATAAATTACACGTGACATATTCCAGTTTATTCTATGGTTATGTTCATTTATATGATTGAAAATAGCCGAGTTCTGTTGTCCATACCTAACTGACCGTTTGTGTTGTATTAATCTCTGGGGAAGTGATTTACCTGTAAATCCGATGTAAGATTGGTCACAGTCCTGGGCATGGGATCTCATATACCCCCAGAGTCTTTGGGGCGATGTCTTTTGTTGGACGTTAATCAGGGATTTGGCTAAGGTATTTGGGTAGGTAAATGCAAAAGGGTTGGATTTCCCAAGGGTGTGAGTTACTCTCTTAATCGTCTCCAGGTGGGAATTTTTATTTTATTGTTGGGTGTGTCTCTGGTCTTGTCTTTAGGGGGTCGGTAGAAAATTACGTTTGCTTTTTGAATTGCTTTCTCAATTATATGGTCAGGATACTTTAAAGATGAAAGTTGCTTGCGAATTAGTTCAAATTCTTTTTCCAGGAAATCTGGGGAACAAATCGTAAGGCTCTTAAGAATAGGTTGCTAGCTAGACCTATCTTGATGGTATTGTCATGATAGCTAAAATAGTGAATATATGAAAGTGAGAACGTTGGTTTTCTGTATATGGTAAATTTGTATTCTGTCGTGTCTCTGTTATTACAAACATCAAGAAAAGGAATTTTGTTGTCTGTTTCATTCACTTTAAATTTGATGCTGGGCACTAATGCGTTTAATTTTGAGAGGAATTCATTAAAATTACCCCACTTATTATCCCAAAATGTTAGTATGTCATCCACGTAATCTCATCCACAGCATGTTTTTGGGCGGGTTTTATTGCATTTATTACTGTAGTTTCAAAGTATTCCATGTACAGATTGGGCTAAAAATAGGACTTAAAGGACTACCATACTACACCCGAATTTTTGCTTGTAGAATGATTCCCCGAATGAAAATACGTTATTAGATGCACATAATTCAACTAACTTTATTATTTTGTCAAGTGCCAAAGGGAAATGATCTGAATAGGGGGATAATTTTTCCCTTAAAAACTGAAGAACGTCCTTCAGTTTTTAAGGGAAAAATTATCCCCTATTCAGATCATTTCCCTTTGGCACTTGACAAAATAATAAAGTTAGTTGAATTATGTGCATCTAATAACGTATTTCATTCGGGGAATCATTCTACAAGCAAAAATTCGGGTGTAGTATGGGTAGTCCTTTAAGTCTATTTTAGCAATCTGTACATGGAATACTTTGAAACTACGTAATAAATGCAATAAAACCCAAAAACATGCTGTGGATGAGATACGTGGATGACATACTAACATTTTGGGATAATAAGTGGGGTAATTTTAATGAATTCCTCTCAAAATTAAACGCATTAGTGCCCAGCATCAAATTTAAAGTTGAATGGGAAACAGACAACAAAATTCCTTTTCTTGATGTTTTAATAATCAGAGACACGACAGAATACAAAATTTACCATATACAGAAACCAACGTTCTCACTTTCATATATTCACTATTTTAGCTATCATGACAATACCATCAAGATAGGTCTAGCTAGCAACCTATTCTTAAGAGCCTTACGAATTTGTTCCCCAGATTTCCTGGAAAAAGAATTTGAACTAATTCGCAAGCAACTTTCATCTTTAAAGTATCCTGACCATATAATTGAGAAAGCAATTCAAAAAGCAAACGTAATTTTCTACCGACCCCCTAAAGACAAGACCAGAGACACACCCACAATAAAAAAAAAATTCCCCACCTGGAGACGATTAAGAGAGTAACTCACACCCTGGGAAATCCAACCCTTTGCATTTACCTACCCAAATACCTTAGCCAAACCCTCCCTGATAACGTCCAACAAAAGACATCGCCCAAAGACTCTGGGGTATATGAGATCCCATGCCAGGACTGTGACAATCTTACATCGGATTTACAGGTAAAATCACTTCCCCAGAGATTAATACAACACAAAAACGGTCAGTTAGGTATGGACAACAGAAACTCGGCTATTTTCAATCATATAAATGACATAACCATAGAATAAACTGGAATATGTCACGTGTAATTTATAGCAGCAACTGCCGGTACAAGAGTCAAATGATGGAATCGGCCTTAATAAAAGAGAAGCAGGTAATGAACATCTCAAAAGGGAATTGGACATCCGACATCGTCGACGCAGTGTTCATTCAACCAACGCTTAAGAAGATTAAAGGAAGATTATCAGCGGGGGTGACCTAAATTGGCTTACTTGTGGACGAATCTCTTGGTATAAATACCACCTTTTCTGTAAACTTTTCTCATTCATATACCATGAAGAGAGAGACAGCAGTCTCTGAAATATAGTACTTTTCTCTCTACATTTTGGTGTTTTTATGGGCTCCTTTTATTAGATATATATATATATATATATATATATATATATATATATATATATATATATATATATATATATATATATGAATAATTATCACATCGAACCTGACCTGCCATATATATCAATTCAAGCTACAAATGTCCTTTAATATCTAAATTCATTTCTACCTATATATATATATATATATATATATATATATATATATATATATATATATATATATATATATATACTATATAGTAAATGAGAAAACACGACCATTACCAACCAAACCATCCGATCAAATAAATTATTCTGACGACACCTAAAAAGGTAGAGACGAACGAACCGCAAATGCGAAAATGCGGCGGATATAAAAACGTCAGGAATGAAGGAAGAGCCAAAAGGGGGAAGTATGAAAAGAAGAAGAAGAAGAAGAAGAAGAAGAAGAAGAAGGAGAAGGAGAAAATTACGACAGGAAATGCAGAAGAGGGGGAACTGGAACAGAGAGAGAGAGAGAGAGAGAGAGAGAGAGAGAGAGAGAGAGAGAGAGAGAGAGGAAGGAGTTTTATCCATTATTATGGAGGTGAGAGGAAAGAAAGAAAGAATCGAGAAGCCGAGAACAAAAGAAGTGGGAAAGGGAAGGAAGAGGAATGGGAGATGAAAAACAGGAAATAGAAAAATAGAGAAAGTAGGAGAATTATAAAAGGAACGCACAAGTCATCGACGACGGTAAATAATAAGGAACACAATTAAAACAGAATAAATATAAGTAAAGGAATTCGCGCGTGGGAGTCCTTCCAACCCTCCACCGCCCCCACCCCATACCAAAGGACTTCAGACTCGATGTAGGAGTGGGGGGACGGGGGTGATTGGCATCTACCTATTGCGGGTCCAAGGCATGGATAAAAGATGGGGCTGGGGGAGGGAGGGGTTAATGTTTACACTCATGGCTAGTGGAAACATTTGATTAAAATCAATAATAATTTATTATATATATATATATATGTGTGTGTGTGTGTGTGTGTGTATAACTGAATCACGAAAGTTAGGAACGTGATAAATCCATAAATAAAGATATATGCCACGAAGGAAAATAACGAAGGAGGATCTGCAAGATCTTTCGACGTCAGTCTCTTCTCAGTAAAGGACGTTTAATTTACGTCGAAAGATCTTGCAGATCCTCCTTCGTTTATTTTTCCTTCGTGGCATATATTCTTTATTTATATTTGTATATGTGTGTGTGTGTGTGTGTTTGAATTTCTGGCTCATTGGGATCGAAACCCAGGTCTTTCATTGACTGGCAAGAGGTGCTTCAACTGAAAGACCTGGGTTCGACACTGAAGTGAGTCAGATATATATATATATATATATATATATATATATATATATATATATATATATATGGATTCATGCAAAGATCCCAAGCATTGAATGTTTGCAAGAACTTGAACTTTCTTGCTCAGAAATTATTTGCAAATTAACGATCTATTTGGGTCAACAAAACTTTCAGTTTTATTATGGAGAATTTCTGTCTCTATGAAAAAGTTCCCGGAGAAAGTTCTATCACATTTAGACGATTTCCCTCCTAATCGAGAATTTTTTCCTCTACTCTAGAAAAAGATTTGACTGCTTGTTCAAAATGGTCAATCTATTCTTTAAAAATAGCTGACTTTCTATTCAAGAATAGTTTTCGATCACTCGGGGAGTAACCCCACAAACTACTTTGTTGTTGTTGTTGGTTGGGGGGGGGGGGGGGGTGGGGGGGGGGCAGGAAAGGCCTATGGAAAAGCCTAAAAAGGTCTGAAAAGGGTGTTTCGCGTTGAGTTAAAGATACAGGAATTTCAGGATAGGATATTTATGATTTATTTATTAGAATGAAAGTGTAAAAAATGAATGTATTTGCTAAACAGTACAGAACAATTATTTCTAATAAAATATGGCTCGGTTAGACCGCAGATTTTGGCAAAGGTCTGTGTAAGCTGGAGGTCGGATGACGACTTGTCTCTCTAAAGTGTTCAAAATCTCTATAAAAAAAGTTATGTCTCTCTTTCATAAAACTTATCTAAAAAAACCGTTTCTCTAATTTGACAGAGATTTCTTTTCGTTCTAAAAATGATTCAAATCCACTCTAAAAAGTTTCACCTCTCTCTCTCTCTCTCTCTCTCTCTCTTCTCTCTCTCTCTCTCTCTCTGCCTATATGGGATAAAATCTTTTTCCCCAAAATGAAAAAGCTGGTGGATGTAACCTAGATTCCGACGAGTTAGACTCCTGTTATAAAATATCCCACTTAAAAAGAAATCTTCCTTTAATTACAATTTCTAGTTTTCTGTAAAAGAAAACCATTGGGATGGCTTTGTCTGTCCGTCTGCACTTTTTCTGTCCGCCCGCTGATCTTAAAATCTACTGAGGCTAGAGGGCTGCAAACTGGTACGCTGATCATCCACCCTCCAACCAACAAATATACCAAATTGCAGCCCTCTAATCTTAGTAGTTTTTATTCTGGATTTGATTGAAGGTTAAATTCAACCTTAATTATGCGTCTGGCAATGATATAGAACAGGCCACTAGAGGGCCGTTGTTAAAGTTTCATGGCCCGCGGCTCGTACTGCATTATAGCGAGACCGCCGAAAGATAGATTTATTTTCGGTGGCCTTGATTATACGCTGCACAGAAAACTTGATTGCGCCGAAGAAACTTCGGCGTATTTTTCACTTGTTTGTTGTTGCAATCAACATTGATGACCTCATAAGGAACTTTTTGTCTTCATTCTAAAGTTCTTCAATCTCCATTCCAGGAGAAAAGAAAATTGTCTACTTCTATTATGACAATTTATGTCTCTAATGGATATTCCTCTTTGATGCATCAATCAAAGTTTTATTTTCTTCTTTGATGCATCAATCAAAGTTTTATTAAGAAAAAAAAAAATCTGTTATCACAGGTAATTTCCAAAGTTATTTTTTCTCAAAGTGACATTTGTGCCATCTGCAAGGAAGTTTTCTTTATCACAGCCAATCTACAAAGAACGTTAAAAAAAACATTTTTAGACCAAAAATAAGTTAGAGAAAGCTCTATTTATTAAAGACGACCTCCAGCATATGTCTCTTCGTCTTTGACACAGTCAATATTCTACAAAATTCTCATTCCAGGCAAAAAAATAAAAATATATATTTTTTTAGCTAAATATATGTTACAGAAAGCCCTATTTATTAAAGTCGACCTCCAGCATATGTCTGTTCGTCCTTGACACAGTCAATATTCTACAAAACATTTCATTCCAGACAATAAAAAAAAATACATGAAAAATAAATAAATAAAAAGTTTGACTCGTCCTCCCAGTTTGAAAGCGAATCGATCTGCAAACCGAGTGATTTTCCTCAAGGATTTTGCAGAACAATATTTTACAAACGATAAATTCAAGGCAATGCATCAACAAGTAAAAAATGCGCAGACGAATCGAGTTTTCTGTACGGCGTATAATCAAGGCCACCGAACGAAAAATAAATCTATCTTTCGGTAGTCTCGGTATAATGCTGTATGAGCAACGGCCCATGAAACTTTAACCACAAACCGGTGGTGGTCTGTAGTGTATCGTTGCCAAAACCACGATTATGGCTACATTTAACATTAGATGAAATAAAAACCACTGAGGCTAGAGGGCTGCAATTTGGTATGTTTGATGACTGGAGGGGGGATGATCAATGTGTCATTTTGCAGCCCTCTAGCCTCATTCGTTGTTAAGATCTGAGGGCGGACAGAAAAAACGTGCGGACGGACAGACAAAGATAAAAAACAAGTTTTCTTCTTCTCTCTCTCTCTCTCTCTCTCTCTCTCTCTCTCTCTTCTTCTTCTTCTTCTTCTTCTTCTTCTTAAAGTTTTAGTCGTCATGTCCGTTTGAAAAGGAATCATGACTCAGGGAGATCCCCAGTTTCGATCGGTGATTTTGAAAGGGGGCTGGGGCTGGAAGGGAGATGGAGGGGAGAGGAGTTGGTTGGGGGGGGGGGAGAGGGAGGGGCCAACATGAGCAGCGTCCCCGAATTTATATCATCGGGATACGTTGCCAAAAGGAGCCACTGGAGTGCCGTGTTTGAGCCACAAATTACCGGAAGTGGGAGTCGATGGGAATGACAATGAAGAGGTAAAGAAAAAATGATGAATCTGCTGATGGGTGGAATTTATAGTCCCTGAGAGAGAGAGAGAGAGAGAGAGAGAGAGAGAGAGAGAGAGAGAGAGAGAGAGAGAGAGAGAGAGAGAATGTATTGAACCCTACAAAAATAAGACCATAATGTATTAAAACTTAAAAAGTATGACAAATTAACGAGAGAGAGAGAGAGAGAGAGAGAGAGAGAGAGAGAGAGAGAGAGAGAGAGAGAGAGAGGATGTATTGAACCCTAAAACAAATAAGACTATAATGTATTAAAACCTAAAAAGTATGACAAATTAACGAGAGAGAGAGAGAGAGAGAGAGAGAGAGAGAGAGAGAGAGAGAGAGAGAGAGGATGTATTGAACCCTAAAACAAATAAGACTATAATGTATTAAAACCTAAAAGTATGACAAATTAACGAGAGAGAGAGAGAGAGAGAGAGAGAGAGAGAGAGAGAGAGAGAGAGAGAGAGAGAGAAAGAATATGTATTAAATCCCAAACAAAATATGACAAATTAGAGAGAGAGAGAGAGGAGAGAGAGAGAGAGAGAGAGAGAGAGAGAGAGAGAGAGAGAGAGAGGATGTATTGAACCCTAAAACAAATGAGAATATAATGTATTAAAACCTAAAAAGTATGACAAATTAACGAGAGAGAGAGAGAGAGAGAGAGAGAGAGAGAGAGAGAGAGAGAGAGAGAGAGAGAGAGAATGTATTAAATCCCAAACAAAATATGACAAATAGAGAGAGAGAGAGAGAGAGAGAGAGACGAGAGAGAGAGAGAGAGAGAGAGAGAGAGAGAGAGAGAGAGAGAGAGAGGATGCATTGAACCCTGAAACAAATAAGACCATAATGTATTAAAACCTAAAAAATATGAGAAATTAAAGAGAGAGAGAGAGAGAGAGAGAGAGAGAGAGAGAGAGAGAGAGAGAGGATGTATTGAACCCTAAAACAAATAAGACCAGAATGTATTAAAACCTAAAAAATGTGAGAAATTAAAGAGAGAGAGAGAGAGAGAGAGAGAGAGAGAGAGAGAGAGAGAGAGAGAGAGAGAGAGAGAGAGAGAGAGAGAGAGAGAGAGAGGATGTATTGAACCCTGAAACAAATAAGACCAGAATGTATTAAAACCTAAAAAATATGACAAATTAACGAGAGAGAGAGAGAGAGAGAGAGAGAGAGAGAGAGAGAGAGAGAGAGAATGTATTAAATCCCAAACAAAATATGACAAATGAGAGAGAGAGAGAGAGAGAGAGAGAGAGAGAGAGAGAGAGAGAGAGATAGAGAGATATGTATTAAATCCCAAACAAAATATGACGAATTAGAGAGAGAGAGAGAGTAATAATAATAATAATATAATAATAATAATAATAATAATAATAATAATAATAATAACCTTTATTCCAATAATACATTGGGTCTTCTATTTACTTCAGGTCTTCATCCAAGGTTAGAAAGCGTACATTAAAGCTATTAAAACAATAAAATCATAGTATACTATAACAATATACACACATACATAATTTGTGTAAAAATTCATGATATTAAATTGTATATGCTCCCGTGTTTTTTCAAAATTGTACTGTTTTCTGGGAGAATCAACTTGTTTAATGCGTTCATCCTTCAAGGTGTGGCTACCCTCAGGCGGCTCCTCCTTTCTGTAGAGTGAAAACAATTCGCCCTTATTGCTTGCCTAATCTTGTAGTGTCCAGTTTGTATATTAAGCTTTCTTTTGACTATGTTGTTCCTGTAAAATCAGTTTGCCTCAGTAAAGGGTCCGAACAGGACCGAAAGTACTTGGCTATCTCGCTTTTTCATTTTTTCCTTCGGGGCAAAAAACCTTTATTTATGCATAGCATCACGTTTTATATGCTTCGTGATCAAGTTATTCATACATACACATATATATATATATATATATATTAACATACATATACACACATACATAGATATATATACAAAACTGGAATTAGGAAAATTGAATTTTGGTTATAAAAACAGGGTTCCCTTAGAACAATAATTAGTAAAACTACGCCAACATAAAATGTCTTCATAGATAATGGTAGTATCTTAAAAAAGCGGTTATTGACCGTGAGACGGGGCTTAATGTCAGCGTACGTGTTGTTTCCCTATATAAACTTAATCTACGAAGATTAATCATAGTTTAAAAGATGTTTTCTTAGTTCTTTATTTTAAAAAAGATCTTAGGGATTCTTCGTCTTTCAATGAGCCAGGTAAACTATTCCATAACTGTGGACCTTTAGTATTTATTTCCCTTGATCCTATATCGCATTGGCTCTTCTGGACACTAGATTATTTGCTTGTCTTGTAGTCATCCCTGTCACCGAGTCAACGGTTCTAAAATTATAAAGCCATTCGGAAAAACAAAAATTTTTTATTTTTTAAAATCTTTAAAAACAAAAACACAGACATCAAAAGTGTACTTGTTTTTTCACTTTCAACCAACCCAGTTCTAGTAAAATTGGAGATATATGATCATATTTTCTCACTGTACCCATGGCCACCCGAGCCGCAAAATTTTGAAGTTTTTGTACTCGTTGCATAAGGACGTTGCTTGTTGAACCCCATATTATATAGCAGTAATGAATTAAACTTAATACTAACGATTGCACTACGATTAGGCGAGTTTCTGGTTCGAATAAATTTTTTAGTCTATTGAGATAAATAAGTGTCCCCATAACTTTTCTGTGCAGTTCTTCATCGAATGTTTTCGAATGATGTGTTTATCGAAGTGCACTAAGATTCTTACGGAATTCCATAGGTTCGATGATGGCCCCATTAAAATTGATTTTGATGTATCCCCGATTCGGATAGATATTGCCCTGGGAGTCTAGGAATATACATTGCGTTTTACTTTCATTCAACAATAAGCCATATATTTAAAAATACATCTTCACTCTACATAAAATCTCCTCAGCTTTGCGTACTAAATCTTCCAAGGTGTCGATGTAACCAACAATTATTATTTGAGTGTCATCAGCATACTGAACAATGAAACAGTCACTTAAAAAATTTGTCAGGTCATTTACATAGATGTTGAATAAAATTGGTCCTAGGATTGAACCTTGAGGTACACCAAAACCGACGTTTTTGGGGGTTGAGACAACATTTTTGAGTCTGACAGATTGTACTCGATTACGTAAATAGTCTGTGAACCAGGATGGATCAATCTAAAGTGTCTACATTTACCCAGCAAAATTTCATGGTTCACACTATCAAAAGCTTTCGACAGCTCGAGAAGTAGTAAAAGGGAAATTTTCTTCTTGTCTATTTTATCGTAGATTTTATGCCGAATATTTTTTAATAGGGCTGTTTCCGTTGATAGTTTTGGTCGAAAGCCATGTTGACTCTTAGAAATGAGGTGATTACTTTCTAAGTATTCAGTTAACTGATTGATACTATTTTTTCTAATATTTTAGATAAGACCGGGAGTAAAGAAATTGGCCTGTAATTAGAAATTTCGTCTCTATCTCCCGTT
>NC_087213.1:52774603-52777103 GCF_015104395.2 Macrobrachium nipponense | reverse complement strand
CCAGCACTGCGATATGGAGTGTCAGCAAAATATTTCCAAGCATCAGCTCCAAGATACAGCTCAAGAGATAAAAACTGTATTTATGATGCAAGAGGAGATTGCAGATACAGAGAAAATTGCAGATTCAGACACAAAATGAATAATTATGATGAAGGAAGATAAAATGTTATGGAAAAGTTGGATTTTAATGTCAGAATTTCTGGAAATGAAGAAAAGAACAATTCACCAGAACAGGAAAGAGACATGGGGAAAATCCCATTATTACCCATTTATATGGAAAGAGGCAAAGGAAAACACGCAAACCATCATAGTGATACATGCTGCAGGGTTTAGTTACGAGTAACTCAAAAAAGAAAAATAGAGTACTTAGCAGAACTAACCCAATTTGAAAAGAAAATAGATATAATGAATATAAGTGAAACCTGGTATTCTCAAGAGACTGGTAATGACGATCAAATAAAAGGGTTCCAAACTTATAGATCAGATAGAAAAAATAGGAATCAAGGGGGAACTGCAATATATGGGAAAGACAAAAAACAAGGAAAAATATATGAAAGAAATTATAGTAACGTCAGGAATGTGAACTAATAGCGGGTTTTAGAATAGAATTTGAATCTGAAAAATTAATGAACATAGTAATGTATATACCCCCGAATACTAAAGAGTTTGACATAATAATAGAATAATAGAAAAATTGGATCATATATGAGAAATCACAAGGACTGGACTATTCTCCTATCCGGAGACTTTAACTTTCCTTTTGTAGACTGGAAAGAACGAATAGGAGATTGTGGTTGTATTATAACATATAAAAAAAGAGAGTAATAGTAGTGCAGAAGATAAGAGGCAATTCGAAAAGTTATTAGATATGCTACTAGAATACAATATTTTACAAATAAATCACCTGCCAACAAGAAAGGAAAATACTTTAGAACTAGTATTTGTGAACGAGGTGAATTATGTTAAAGAAATAATAGTTTCTAATGGGAGTATTTCAGACCATAATGTCATAGAATTAACAGTCCATTCCAAAGCAAGTGAAAACAGAGATAAGCAAGAAATGAAAAAAGTGGGGCAAGGAATATACGAAAATACAACTTCTGCGGTAAAAATATAAAATGGTCAGAAATAAATGAATTAAAACAAAGATTGGGATAACATTTTCGTAAGTAAGTGATGATATAAGGGTAAATCTGAGACTATTATATAAAAATATTAGTTGAGGATAGTGGATAAATATATACCGAAAAAAAAAAAAAGAAAAGTAAACATCGTCATGCTACCAAGAGACAGAAGGATATTGTTCCAGAAAATCAGAAAGTGGAAAAAAGGTCTTGCAAAAGAAAAAATGCATGGAAAGTGATTGAACTAAAAAGTAAGATAGAAAATGCAGAAGAAAAGATACAATTAAAAGAAAATAAAATACGGGACTTGGAAGAAAAAACCCTAGTAAATATCAAGCAAAACCCCAAACTATTATACTCGTATGCGAAAAAGATGAATAAAAGAAGAATAGAAATAGGCCCTCTAAGAATTGAAGGGAGATTAACAAATGAAAAAAAGGAAATATGCAACATATTGGCAGAACAATATAAGAGAGAATTCACCCCTAGAATTGATAATGAAGATAATGATATAGAAGTAAGGGATGAAAATAGTGAATATTTAGCAGACATAGATATTGAATGAAGCTGATATTGTGCAGGCTCTATTAATGAAATTAAAAATGGGAGCAGCTGCTGCAGGGCCTGATGGAATTCCTACTATTTTGTTAAGAAAGTAGTTTTCATTCTATCGCAAAGCCACTTGTAATATTATTAAGACAAAGTGTAGATAACAGGTACGATTTATGATGAGCACAAATTAGCATATATTACCCCTACTTTCAAAAGTGTATTCAAGACTAGAGGCAAGTAATTAGGCCTGTGAGTCTAACATCACATATTATGAAAGTGTATGAAAGGGTAATGAAGAAATCTTATATGAAACATTTAAATAAAAAATAATTGTGTTAATATAGGACAACATGGTGGGTTTTCGTACCCGGAAAAAGTACACAAACCCAACTGTGATTCCACCGTGAGAACATATTCAAAAATATGAAAAGTGGAAATGAAACAGATGTGGTTTATCTAGACTTTGCAAAAACTTTTGACAAGGTAGACCATAATATATTATCGAAGAAAATTAGAAAACATAATATAGTGGATAAAGTAGGGAGATGGTTAAAAGAATTTTTACACAACGGAAAACAGCGGTGTGCCAAAAGGTACGGTGTTAGCTGCATTACTGTTTGTTATTATGATTGCAGACATAGACAGTAATGTTGAGGACTCGGTAGTGAGTAGTTTCGCCGATGACACAAGAATAAGTAGAGAAATTACTTGTGATGAAGATAAGAACGCACTACAAAGAGACCTTAATAAAGTATATGATTGGGCAGAGGTAAATAGGATGGTATTTAACTCTGATAAATTTGAATCAATAAATTATGGAGACA
>NC_087213.1:52757103-52769603 GCF_015104395.2 Macrobrachium nipponense | reverse complement strand
AAGAAGAAGAAGGCATTTCGCTCACTCAGCGATTTGGGGTTTAAAAGAAATTTGGGCTTTTAAAAGTATTATCCTCTTAAGGCCCTTGCTTGGACGGATTGTGGGGGGGGGGGGGTCTGTTAGGATAGGGGGAGAGGAAGGTGTGGGGAGGAGATCCTAAGATCCTGAGATATGAGGTCGCCTTGCCTGCTTGTCCTGGAATTGAAACTTATGGGACCAGAGTCCAGAGCGATTAAAGTAGGGGTTTTGGGGGGGGAGAGGAGGAACAAATAAATGAGAGTGAGAGAGAGAAAGAGAGAGAGAGAGAGATTTACAAGGATTAGGATGTCTCAAAGACTTGTTAGTCCATCCGAGGAGACATCAAGTGCTCGCTTATCTCTACTATTCATTCACAGTGTCCTAATGATTCTGTCTAGATTTCTTTCAAACTTCCATACTGTTGCTGTTTACAACTTCTGGTAGCAGTTTATCCCACGTGCCACATATCTTGCAAGTGAAGAAGTTCCCACAATGGGATGCGTTGCATCTCTTCAGTTCTAGTTTCCATCCATTATTTCCTGTCTGGAAGAGTTTACTGTCTACTTTTGTTACGCCTTTCTGTATTTTGAATGTTTCTATTACTTGTCCTCGCAATCGTCGTGTTTCTAAGCCATACGTGTTCAGGCTCTCTAGTCGTCTTTGGTAACTTATTTGCCTCAGAGAGAGAGAGAGAGAGAGAGAGAGAGAGAGAGAGAGAGAGAGAGAGAGAGAGAGAGAGAGAGAGAGAGAAAGCTTTCTTCTTCTCCTTACCGTGACAGAGAACTTAAGGCTGGGCTTGATGTTGATGGGCCGGTTCCTTTCCGTGGGAACGTAACGGTAGAACTCGGTACCGTTATGGTACCACTTCAGGGAGTAGAGCCTCGTCGACCGCAGGTCGTAGGAGCAGCTGAGGGTGGCCTGGCCGCCCGCGAAGGCGTACAGGGGCACGTCCACCCCGCGGAGGAGGTTACCTGCGGCACCTGTCCAGGGAAGAGGAAGAAAATGAAGAGAAATGAGTGGATGCGAACGACACTTGACAGGGAGGAAGATAATAGGGATATTTTCGGTTTGAGGGTAAAAAAAACAAAAAAGCGAAGTTATATAAAGAGGACATTTTCGGTTGGAGGGTAAAAAAAAGGAAGTTATATAACAGGGATATATATTTCGGTTTGAGGGAAAAAAATAGGAAGTTCTATAATGAGGACATTTTCGGTTTGAGGGTAAAAAAACTAGGAAGTTCTATAATGAGGACATTTTCGGTTTGAGGGTAAAAAAAAAATAGGAAGTTCTATAATGAGGACATTTTCGGTTTGAGGGTAAAAAAAATAGGAAGTTATATAATGAGGACATTTTCGGTTTGAGGGTAAACAAAAAAAAATAGGAAGTCATATAATGGGGACACTTTTAGTTTGAGGGTAAAAAAAAAAAAGGAAAAAAAACTGGAAGTGTATAAGGACTCTTTCGGTTTGAGAGCAAAAAAAAAAATAAAAACAAGAAAACATCATGAAGATTAAGACATCCCAGTTTGAGGTTAAAAAAAGGGAACGAAAAAAATGAAGACTTTCAGTTTGAGGATACAAATAAATTTCATAAAAACTCATGAGGAAGTTCATGAGCATATTTTCTGTTTGTAGATAAAATAAAACACAGACAATAAAATATCATGAAGATAATGAAGACTTTCAGTTTGAGGATAAAAAAAAATTTACATAAAAACTCGTATAGGAAGTTAATGAGTATATTTTCGGTTTGTAGATAAAAAATAAAGACAAGAAAATCTCATTAAGATGATGAAGACTTTCAGTTTGAGGATTAAAAACAAATACATAAAAACTCATGAGGAAGTTAATGACCATATTTTCAGTTTGAAGATAAAAAAAATGCAAGGAAAAAAACCTAAGAATGTCAATGAAACAGACAGGGAATATCATAAGTCATTTGCAAAGGGTTGTAATGCTCTTCCTGTTAGAAAACACGAAAATAAAAGAAAGAGAAAAACATACAAGTAATAAATGACCCTCGCACACAAGAGGGGTCGTGAGGTTTTTTTTCGGCGAGAGAGACGAGGATTAATCAAATTTGCGAGAGGGAGAGAAATAATAATCGGTGATAATTGCACATATTTACCGATACAACTGGCCTTCAAGAGACATCACGACGATGGAAAAAATAATGGATAATAACATTCCAATAAGAACTAAATTTTATTCTCTTGCTATTTTCACATTTCCACCTACTTATATATTTTTTCCTTTATCTCTTTCACTCGTTTCTTCTCTCTTCTCCTCCAATTTCTATCTGTTACGGTCCGTATCTAGCCATCACTCCTTTTAGCTCTCTTTTTCACTTTGCACCCCTTCGGTTTTCTCTCCCTAATCCCAAAGTACAATAAGAGCGTCTTATAGCTATCGCCATTTTTCTACTCTTTATCCCAAGGAGACCCCACTGGGGTCCTTCCAGGGAGCCAGTGGAATCATTGCAGTCCTTCCAGCCCTTCCAGAGTCCCTCCAGCCCTTCCTAAGTCATTCCAGCCCTTCCAGAGTCCTTCCAGCCCCTCCTAAGTCATTCCAGCCTTTCCAGAGCCTTCTAGCCCTTCCAGAGTTCTTCCAATCCATTCCGGAGTCCTTCCAGAGTCATTCCAGCCCTTCCAGAGTCCTTCCAGCCCTTCCATAGTCCTTCCAGTCCTTCCCAAGTCATTCTAGCCCTTCCAGAGTCATTCCAGCCCTTCCAGAGTCCTTCTAGCCCTTCCAGAGTCCTTCTAGCCCTTCCAATGTCCTTCTAGCCTTTCCAGAGCTCTTCCAGCCCTTACAGTCATTCCAGCATTTCCAGAGTCCTTCTAGCCCTTCCAGAGTCCTTACAGCCTTCCAGAGTCTTTCCAGTCCTTCCAGGGTCCTTCCAGTCCTTCCGGGGTCCTACTAGCCCATCCGGAGTTCTTCCAACCCTTCCAGAGTCATTCTAGCCCTTCCAATGTCCTTCTAGCCCTTCCAGAGTTTTTCCAGCCCTTCCGGGGTCCTTCAAGCCCTTCCAGAGTCCTAGTCTCTATTACAGGCAAGCCTCGTGCGGCCCCCCCCCCTGAAACTAATTTGCTTTGTGTCACTTAGCGAGTATCATCACTCCAAGTTTTATTCTCATCCCCATTGCTTTTTCTAAGACCCTTTTTCACCTTATTTCTTCTTCTTCTTCTTTCTTCTTCTTCTTCTTCTTCTTCTTCTTCTTCTTCTGCCTCGTTAATTGAATGTATGTGTGTGTGTGTGAGTTGTCCTTTCATCTTTTCTCTCTTTTTTTCCTCTTTTTCCATTTTCCGTCTTACACCAGCATTTTTTCCCTCCGCATGGAATTGTGTTATGCGCTTTCAGTTGATCATTCCTCTCTCTCTCTCTCTCTCTCTCTCTCTCTCTCTCTCTCCCTTGCTGTTGGAATCGTGCAAACGTGTGCTCCCCTTCAGAGGAACTCCTCCTTTTATTGGGATCAAATTCCCCTTCTGTCCTTCTCCAGCAGTCTGCTCCCTTCGGATGACCTACACCCCTGAAATATCCGCCGCTGTTTCCAAAGGAATACAGAATAAACGACCTTTCCTCTACTCTCTCTCTCTTTCTCTCTCTCCACGGAAATATTGACGCTGCTGGCCTCTTGCCCCTATCTTTCGCCTTCTCTCTCTCTCTCTACTTATCTCCTCTCTCTTCTCTCTCCCTGTCTCATCCCTTTCCACGGGCCCCCTGGAAGACCTCGCCACCTCCCGAAAACTTTTCCTCTAATAGTCTTGTCCCTGGGCAGCCCTCTCATTTCCTTAAACACTTTCCTCGTCTCGGGCGCTGGGAGTCTCACCATACGCCTCTGCTACTAGACTTTTCCGCCTTTCCTTGGAAGGTTTCTCTACTCCCAAAGCATTTTTTTTATCTTCTTGGAGGATTCACCATTATTCCAGACCACTTTTCCAGTCACTGGAAGATTCATCAGTATTTCAGAACGCTTTTCACCATTGGAAGATTCATCACTATTCAAGAACACTTTTCCTGTCATTAGAAGATTCATCAGTATTCCAGAACACTTTTCCAGTAAATGGACGATTTCGCAGAATTCCAGAACATTTTTCCAGTCACTGGAAGATTCGTTAGCGTATCAAAACACATTTATAGCCATTGGAAGATTCCTCACTATCCGAGAACCTTTTTCCAGTCACTGGAAGACTCCTCACCGTATCAGAACACATTTCCAGTTACTGGAAAATTTCTCACTATTCCAGAACACTTTCCAGTCACTGGAAGATTCCTCAGTATTCCAGAACACTTTTCCAGCTACTGGAAGCTTCCTTAGTATTCCAGAACACTTTTCCAGTCACTGGAACGTTCATCAATTCCAATCATACGTTTCCATTTCTTAGAAGGCAATTTATCTCACTCTACAATTGTCCCTCTACCAGGGAGGTTACACGAAACCCCTTTACCATCTTACCTCTGCCTGGAAGATTACACCAATCATTATTAGAATCTTCCCTCTCCCTGGAAGGCTACACCAGTCTCCTTTACAATCTCCCTTTTCTCTGGAGGGTTCACAAGTCTCCCCTTATTGGTTTTCTCTTTCCCTGGAAGCTGAACCAGGAAGACTTTCCAGGTCCTACAACGCTTTCCACATGCCCCTGGAAGTCATCCAACGCTTTCCATTGCCCCTGGAAGATTCCTCAGGTCCTCCAACGCTTTCCATTTCCCCTGGAAGACTCTCCAGGTCCTCCAACGCTTTCCATTGCCCCTGGAAGACTCTCCAGGTCCTCCAACGCTTTCCATTGCCCCTGGAAGATTCTTCAGGTCCTCCAACGCTTTCCATTGCCCCTAGAAGAATCTCCAGGTCCTCCAACGCTTTCCATTGCCCCTGGAAGATTCTTCAGGTCCTCCAACGCTTTCCATTGCCCCTGGAAGATTCTTCAGGTCCCCCAACGCTTTCCATTGCCCCTGGAAGACTCTCCAGGTCCTCCACCGCTTTCCATTGCCCCTGGAAGATTCTTCAGGTCTTCCAACGCTTTCCATTCCCCCTGGAAGACTCTCCAGGTCCTCCAACACTTTCAATTACCCCTGGAAGATTCTTCAGGTCCTCCAACGCTTTCCATTGCCCCTGGAAGGAAGATTCTTCAGGTCTTCCAACGCTTTCCAGTGCCCCTGGAAGACTCATCAGTTTCTCAACTCTCTCCATCTTCTCATGTTTTCATGGAGGGCCGTTCCATTTCCTCAACATTTTTCTCCGCCACGAGATAGCAACCTCCAACACTTGCCTACCTCCAAAGTTTTCCAGGGAGAACTCTTCCTTCCATCCGAACCAGTTATCATCCCCTCATCTCCTCCTCCTCCTCCTCTTCTTCTTCTTCTTCTTTTACTTCTTCGTTGACAGGACCCTCCTCTCTCGCGTGCCTCTGCTCTGGAAGTGACTGATTGACAGGAAGTGACCCCGTAGGGCGAGAACAAAGGACGAACCTGGTTTGATAAATGCCAATATTCGGCCTTTCTAAAACGACCTTTCCCAGTCCACCCCCCCCCCCCCCCCCGTCTTCCCAGTGTTTGTCGCACAACGGTTCTGCTGCTGTTATCAAATAACTTGGAAGAAGTTACTGAATAACTTGTCGGAAGTTCCAGGCCGAATATGTTATGAATTTCCATAGAGTGGTGCGATAAAGTTATTGGAATTAGTGAGTCAGTATACATGTGTATGTCCTTATACACACACACACATATATATATATATGTATGTATAATATATATATATATATATATATATATATATCTATATATACTATATACGTATATATATTGGGGATACAATCCACAATGATGTAAAATCCTTCTGTAGTTAAAATATATATTTTTCTTGTAACAGGAATCTATGGCTAATGAGTTCCTGTGCAAGAAATATATATTTCTTTAAACTACAGAAGGATTTTACATCATTGTGGATTGTATCCCCATTTACTTAGAGGGATACAACATAGTACCTAGCTCCTGCATATATATACACATACGTAAAATACAAAATACAATTCTAATTACATCAGCCCGGCTCCACTTAACCCAAATGACCTGGACCAACGTTAAGCGAGGTCACTCTCGAAATAAAAACAAAAACAATTTGGAATGACATTTTTTTGTCAATTTTCTGCTGTTTAAACCCGGCAATAAACTTGTTAGCCGAGGACAGGATGAGATGGAAGTGACAAAAATGATAGCATTTGACGACTAATTACCTAATTGCTTTGCAAGTAAATTTTGTTTCTTATCTTAATGAGTCCTTTTTCAGGGGAAATTTTATAATAATAATAATAATAATAAAATAATAATAATAATAATAATAATAATAATAATAATAATAATAATAATAATAATAATATTAATAATGATATTTTTTTTTTTTTTTTTTTTGTTTTGCTCTATCACAGTCCCTCCAATTCGACTGGGTGGTATTTTATAGTGTGGGGTTCCGGGTTGCATCCTGCCTCCTTAGGAGTCCATCACTTTCTTACTATGTGTGCCGTTTCTAGGATCACACTCTTCTGCATGAGACCTGGAGCTACTTCAGCCTCTAGTTTTTCTAGATTCCTTTTCAGGGATCTTGGGATCGTGCCTAGTGCTCCTATGATTATGGGGTACGATTTCCACTGGCATATCCCATATCCTTCTTATTTCTATTTTCAGATCTTGATACTTATCAATTTTTTCCCTCTCTTTCTCTTCAACTCTGGTGTCCCATGGTATTTGCGACATCAATGAGTGATACTTTCTTCTTGACTTTGTCAGTCAACGTCACGTCTGGTCTATTTGCACGGTATCACCCTATCCGTTCTGATACCATAGTCCCAGAGGATCTTTGCCTGATCGTTTTCTATCACTCCTCACGGTTGGTGCTCGTACCACTTATTACTGCAAGGTAGCTGATGTTTCTTGCACAGGCTCCAGTGGAGGGCTTTTGCCACTGAATCATGCCTCTTTTTGTACTGGTTCTGTGCAAGTGCCGGGCATTCACTTGCTAATGGGTTTATGGATAATAACTATTATTATTATTATTATTATTATTAATCTATTAGTTTATTTTATTATTATTATTATTATTATTATTATTATTATTATTATTATTATTATTATTATTATTATTATTATTTTTGCTATCACAAGGTCCTCTAATTCGACTGGGTGGTATTTTATAATGTGGGGTTCCTGGCTGCATCCTGCCTCCTTAGGAGTCCATCACTTTCCTTACTATGTGCGCCGTTTCTAGGATCACACTCTCCTGCATGAGTCCTGGGGCTACTTCAGCCTCTAGTTTTTCCAGATTCCTTTTCAGGGATCTTGGGATCGTGCCTAGTTGTTCGTATGATTATGGGTACAATTTCCACTGGCATATCCCATATCCTTCTTATTTCTATGTTCAGATCTTGTATTATATCCATTTTTCCCTCTCTTTCTCTTCAACTCTGGTGTCCCATGTATTGCGACATCAATGAGTGATACATTCTTCTGATTTTGTCAATCAACGTCACGTCTGGTCTATTTGCACGTTACCACCCTATCTGTTCTGGATACCATAGGTCCTAGAGGATCTTTGCCTGATCGTTTTCTATCACTCCTTCAGGTTGGTGTTTCGTTACCACTTATTACTTCAAGGTAGCTGGTGTTTCTTGCACAGGCTCCAGTGGAGGGCTTTTGCTACTGAATCATGCCTCTTTCTGTACTGGTTCTGTGCAAGTGCCGGACATTCGCTTGCTATGTGGTTTATGGTTTCATTTTTCGTATTGCATTTCCTACATATGGCAGAGATGTTATTTCCATCTACCGTTCTTTGGACATATCTGGTTCTTCATGAGCTCTCCCCTCAGTAGCCATTGCCACGTGTCATCGCTGGCTAGTTCTCTAGTCTGTCTCATGTATTGTCTGTGCATTGGTTTGTTGTGCCATTCCTCTGTTCTGCTTGTCTTTCTCCTGTCTCTGTATATTTCTGGGTCTTCGTCTACTTTTATCAGTCCTTCTTCCGAGCAGCTCTGAGCCACTCGTCTTCACTGGTCTTCATATATTGCCCCAGTGCTCTGTTCTCGATGTTGACGCAGTCCTCTATGTTTAGTAGTCCCTCCCTCCTTCCTTTCGTGTTATGTATAGTCTGTCCGTATTTGCTCTTGGGTGTAGTGCTTTGTGTATTGTCATATGTTTCCTCGTTTTCTGGTCTATGCTGCGAAGTTCTGCCTTCATCCATTCCACTATTCCTGCGCTGTATCTGATTACTGGCACTGCCCATGTGTTTATGGCTTTTATCATATTTCCGGCGTTGAGTTTTGACTTGGAGTATTGCCTTGAGTTCTCTGCATATATTCTTTCCTGATCGTGTCCTTCATCTCTTGATGTTTTATATCCCCTCCTTCCATTATTCCCAGGTATTGTATCCCGTCTCATCTATGTGTTTGGTATTGTTCCCATCTGGTAGTTTTTATTCCTTCAGTCCTTGTTACTTTGCCCTTTTGTATAAGTTGACTAAGGCACATTTTTCTATTTCCAAACTCCATTCTGATGTGCCCCAGATACAATCCTTACAGTCTGGTATTAGGGTATCTATTTCCTTGATACTCTTACCATACAGCTTGATGTCGTCCATGAACATCAGATAGGTTAATTCTGTTGCCTCTTTTCTTGAGTTGGTACACAGCATGCCATCTTCTGCAGTACTTTGTCATGGGAATCATGGTTACTACGAAGGAATAGTGCGGACAGTGAGATCTTCCCTCCTGGAAATATTAACCCTCTGCTAGTCTTATTCCAGAGAATTATTATTATTTGCTTATTATTCTTATTATTGATTATTATTGTTTTATTATTATTATTATTATTATTATTATTATTATTATATTATTATTATTATTTATTATTATTCTTTATCATCGAAAAATAATGGCTATTTCGTCGGCGTTTATTTTATATAGAAGTTTCTCTTTTCTTCTTATTACTGACTTCTTCTGTACTCAAATTGGCAATTAAACACAAAATGGGGTATTCATGTAAAAAACGTGGTATTTGTCAAATTGAATATATTATACAAAATGCAGTATACAAATTGGATCTTAAGTCTAATCATTGTCGATTAAGCTTAAGATGCAATTTGTATACTGCATTTTGTATGATTTATTCAATTTGACAAATGCCACGTCTTAATAGTCAATTTGAGTACAATAGAAAAGTCAGTAATAAGAAGAATAGAGAAACTTCTATACAAAATAACGCAGCTGAAATAGCCATTATTTTCAATAATAATAATAATAATGAATAATAATAATATAATAATAATAATAATAATAATAATAATAATAATAATAATAATAATAATAATAATAATATATTACGAAATTACAAAGAAAATCTTTTACGAAATTAAAATTAAAATATATTGAGAAATAACCAAGAAAATATATTACTAAATTACGTAAAAAATATATTATGAAATCCAGCAGTAAACATACTACGATATATTTCGAAATCACGAAGGAAATATATTACGATATCACGAATATACATTTTTATGGCGACGACGACACACACACACACACATAGTGAAATATGCAGCGCAGTTCCCGTAGACTTTCACGAACTCAACCAATTTGAAACCTCCAGATTAAATGTAAGTAATTCGACTGCCGGAGCAAAATTATCTACAATTATCATCACCTGTCAGCATTGTGACAATTTTACTTCTTGCACCGTTTGCATTTGCATATCTTCCTCTTTCCATTGATGCGTTACGTCGCTAAACCCATCGGCGACCAAAAACTCAAACGCCCTAACGAATCTAGCTCGCTTTCACCTGCAATTATTATTTTAGAATAATTAACGATGAAGCTAAAAAAAATAATAAAAAAAGACCATTCACCCGTCAACCGGATTCGTCGAATAACAGAATGAATTGAATTAACATCGAGGAAGTTATAAATATAACGAATAACAGAGTTATTAGGGCTATTATCGAGAAAGGTAAAAATAGGGACCAGTAACTCGCCAAACAGACTTGCTAAATAACAGAATTATTATTATTATTATTATTATTATTATTATTATTATTATTATTATTATTATTATTGATTATTATTATTATTATTATTATTATTATACAGAAGATGATGAACCCTATTCATAAGGAACAAGCCCATCAAAGAGGCCAATGACTCGAAATTCAAGCTTCCAAAGAATATTATTATTATTATTATTATTATTATTATTATTATTTATTATTATTATTATTATTATATTATTATATTATATTGGTATTAACTCTTCATTTAAGCAGATTTTATTAAATTTAATTGGCATTGTAGCAGCAATTAAATTCAATAAAAATATATTATTATTATTATTATTATTATTATTATTTTATTATTATTATTATTATTATTATTATTATTATTATCCACATAATGAATGAAGAAGAACATACATTCGGAACAGGCCCACCAAGGTGGCCGCTGCCTCGAAATTCAAGTCTTCCTGAAGAACACGCCAATATTTGCAAAAAAAGAAAAAAAAAAAACTACGAGCGAGAAGAGATACTACAACCCTCGCATTCGGACAATTAGGAGAATCATTTGCAGTTGCAGTAATTGGGGGTGGGGAAATGAAATTATCCGGCCCGGGATTATGGAAATGAGACGGCAGTTGCCAACTAGCCAATTTCACCTCGGGATTATTCCAGTCTCTCTCGGCGTCTCCCCCGATAGAAATTGATGCGCTCCCGTCAACTCGGCCGCGCGGCGGACTGCAAGCGCTGCTGATAGGGAGCGGATGTGCTATTCTGTTCAATTCGTTGCGTACATATATATATATATATATATATATATATATATATATATATATATATATATAGAGAGAGAGAGAGAGAGAGAGAGAGAGAGAGAGAGAGAGAGAGACTATAACTAAAGCAGATCAGACATCTAGTAAAAGTTTAAAAAAAGTTTAATGAAAAAAAACAAATAAAATAAACTGCAACATCAATAATTCTCTCTTGTGTTTTTCCGTGCATGGGAAAAAAAATCCGATGCAATGACTCCGCCTCTATAATGAGGGCAGGTTATAGGACGTAAGCGCAGGAGGTAATCAAAGGGAAATTCAAGGAGATTACAGAGAAGTAGTATTTTTGCGGAGGTAATTTTGCGAAAGACGTAATTAGCGACTCGAGAAGAAGTAGAACGAAGAACGAATTGGAGCGAAGTGAGAAGCGAAGATGAAGAGGAAAGAGGAAGAAGGAGAAGAAGAAGAAGAGAAAAGAAGAAGAAGAAGAAAAAGATGAAGAAGAAGACAAGAATGAGAAGAATAAAAGAAGGAAGAAGAAGAAGAAGAAGAAGAAGAAGGAGAAAAAGAAGAAGAAGAAGAAGAAGAAGAAGGAAGAAGAAGAGGAAGAAGAAGAAGAAGAAGAGGAGGAAACTTTGTTTACATCAGACGTTCCTCATCGCTGTCTACCTCCCACGATGAGACTTGGGAAGTAGAAGTATTGTTTCTCAAGTATCAAAAAACAAAAAAAAGCTCCAAGTAATGTTTCTCATTCTTCTCTTTCGACAGATTTATTCGGGGTTTTACGAGGAAAGTTTCTCCGCCGTAAAAAGTTCCAGAAAAGCAGCTAAAAAAAGGGTTGCTTTTTGTTTAAAAAAAAAAAAAAAGAAGTAAAAAATGCGCATCGGCGGCATCAAATAGATCTACCTTTCGGTGGCCTCGGTATAACGCTGTATGAGTCGCGGCCCAAGAGACCTTAACTAAGGCCCGTTGGTAGCCTGGCCTATATCATTGCCAGACGTACGATGACGGCTATATTTAACCTTAAATAAAATAAAAACTACTTACGCTAGAGGGCTGCAAATTTAGTAGTGAGATTGGACGTTTGATGATCGAACGTTGGTAAATGCAGCCCTCTAGCTCAGTAGGTTTTAAAGATCCGAAGTTTGAACAGACAAAAGCCACTTCAATAGTTTTCTTTTACAGACAACTAGAAGAGTTGCTTTTTGTTAAATGATTGAAATCAGTTTAATCACACAATGTTCTGGAAGTATTTGGAAAGATGTACATCAGCTTTTAAATGATTATTCAGTAAATTTATTTGCGTTTTTTTTAATTCATCCATTTGATGTTCCTAAATTTCAAGTAATAATAATAATAATAATAATAATAATAATAATAATGGATAACGAAAAAATTTCTCGTGCCCAGTTACGTCAAAAAAATAATCACAAGACGATATGATTAGGCGTCCGATTTCGTGAGACCGACCCTAAACCCCCCCCCCCCCCCCCCCCCACCCCCCCCCCTCCACTCCACGCCGTCCAGTGACCTGGCTTCCCAACCTTATCATTACCAGAAAGGTGTAGATTAAACCAGGTCGTCACGCCCGACTTATATATATTTTAAAAGTAGGATTAATTACGAACAGACAACCGTTGACGCTCATTCAAATATAAAATAAATACAAGAGACGACACATGACGA
>NC_087213.1:52736193-52756603 GCF_015104395.2 Macrobrachium nipponense | reverse complement strand
GGAACTGAGAAGTTCGACAGCGAAGAGGCACATTGACTGGATCTTAAAAGGTCCAGCGAAATTCAACAGCTCACACAAGCGAGCAAGCAAGCAAGCAATTTTCCAGCCGGCTGGAAGGCAGCGGGGGCGGCGGCGACCTCCTCTCTGCTTAAGAGGGCGAGATGAAAAAGAGCTCTTCTGAAGGGAAACTTTTCCAGGTCGCTGGAACACCAAGGGCGGTCTCACGGCCCTGTATCCCTTTTCTCGAGAACGATGCGATTTCCGAAGGGCTCCCCCACCTCCCCTCTTCTTCTACTTCTTCTTCTTCTGCTTCTATTTCTTCTTATTCCTTATTATCTCCTCTCTCTTCTCTTCTTCTTCTTTTTCTTTCTTTCTTCTTCTTCTTCTTCCTTCTCCTTCTGCTTCTCCTTCTTCTTCTTCTATTCTCCTTCTCTTTTTCCTTCTTCTTTTTCTTCCTCTTCCTTCTTCTTTTTTCTCTTTTTCTTTTCTTCTCTACTTCTTCTTCTCCTTCTGCTTCTCCTTCTTCTTCTAAACTTCTTTCTTTCTCCTCCCCTTCTTGTTTTTCTTTTTCTTCTTTGCTCCTTCTTCTAACTTCTTGCTTTTTTCTTCTTCTTTTATCTTTCTACCTTCTTCTTATTTTCCTTCTGCTGCTTCCCTTCTTCTTAAACCTCTTCTTCTTCTCCTCCTTTCTTCTTCTTCCTTCTCTCTTCTTCTTTCTCTTCTTCTCTTTCTTCTTTCTACTTCTTCTTATCACCTTCTGCTCCCTTCCCCTCTTCTTCTTCTACTGTTTCTTCTTATCCTCCTCCTTCTTCTTCTTCTCTTCTTCTTCTTCTTCTTCTTCTTCTTGATTCTTTTCTTCTCTTTTTTTCCTTTTTTCTTCTTCTCTTCTTTCTTTCTTTTTCTTTTTTCCCTTTTTCTTCTTCTTCTTCTTCATTCTTCTCTCTTTTTAACTTCTTCTATTTTCCTGCTTCTTCTCCTTCTTTTTTCTTCTTCTTCGTTTTCTTTTCCATCTTCTTCTCTTCTTCTGCTTTTTCTGCTTCTTTTCTTTCTCTCTTTTACTTCTTCTTCTACTTTTCTTTCTTCTTCTTCTTCTCTTCTGCTTCTTCTTCTCCTTACTTTTTCTTCTACTTGAGAGAGACGGGAAAGTCTCTTTCTTTCTTCTAAAGTAACAAAGAGGTTTCTTATCTTCTTCCTCAAGTTTCCTTCCCCATATTCAAAGACCTTGCCTCTCTCCTCCCCTCCCTCCTCCTACCTCCCTCCTTCACTTCCTCCTTCTGCTTCTTCTTCTACTTCTTCTCCTTCTTCTTCTCCCGCTTCTTCTACTACTTCTTCTCCTTCTTCTTCTACTTGCTCTTCTTACTGAAAAGAGGAGGCGGCGTTTCTTCTTCTTCTTATTCTCCCCTCCTCAATGTCCTCCTCTCCCCTCCGCCTCCTTGCTTCTTCTTTCATCTTCCTTTGTACTTACAAAAAGAAACTCGCATTAATTGGCTCCGGGTTTCCCCCACTCCGATCGGACTTTCGCAGTCACGAGGGGTTTCACATTTGGTACGTAGTACATTTCAAAGGCGCCTTGAATAGATGAAATGTCTGGAGATGATTTGGTAGATATTTCTTCTCCAGTATGAAAGAGACGTCTCTATTTATCAAATGAGCGTCTTATTTCACAAGAGGCTGGCTTCAGAGAAAGTATGACATATGTTCCTGCTACGATCATATTCTTATTTTTAGGGTTATGGGTCATTGTACTTATGGATCATTGTACTTGTGGATCATTGTACTTACAGATCATTGTACTTATAGATCATGGTACTTATGGATTATTGTACTTATGGTTCATTGTACTTACAGACCATTGTACTTATGGATCATTGTATTTATGGATCATTGTATATTTATGGATCATTGTAATTACTATAGATCATTGTACTTATGGAGTATTGTACTTGTACTATCCTTGGATACTTATTGGAGTATTACTATAAGATCTTGTACTTATAGATAACCTTGTACTTATGGAGTATTGTACTTACTAATCCTTGTACTTATGGATCATTTTCTGCCATGGAGCTTCAAACCTCACAGTTTACTACCGACTCCTTCCTCTATGCACTGGGACTAAAAGAAGTAACTAAAATCAATCGTTTATTAATATATTTCACTTTTCAAACTGCAGTTCTTATTTTGCAATATCTGACTTACTTCTTACTTAGCCTTTCATCCATTTTTTCCCTTTTCCAGTGATTTTTAATTGGCCTTCAATCTATTTTTCTTCTTTCCGGTCACTTCCAGGGATTTTAATTAGCCTTCAATCCATTCTTCTTCTTTCCAGTTACTTCAGTGTTTTTAATTAGCCTTCAATACATTTTTTTTCATTCCAGTCACTTCCATTGTCTTTCAATTAGCCTTCAATCCATTTTCCCTCTTTCCAGTCACTTCCAGTCATTTTCATTTAGCCTTGCATCTATTTTTCCCCTTTTCAGTCACTTCCAGTTGGCCCTCACACCAATTTTCTTCTATCCAATAACTTTCAGTTAGCCTTCCATCCGGTTTTCCCTTTTCCAGTCACCTCCAGTCTCTTTCAGTCATCCTTCAATCCGCTGTTTTTCTTTCCAGTTACTTCTAGTCACATTTAGTTAGCCTTCAATCCACGGTTCTTCTTTCCAGCTACTTCCAGTCAGTCTTCAAATCCATTTTTCCTCTTCCAGTCAATTCCAGAAGGATTTCCAGCCGTTTCCAGAAGCTTAAATAATGACACACACACAGCAACACACAGAGGGCTACTGAACCAATTGGCTTGAGAGAGAGAGAGAGAGAGAGAGAGAGAGAGAGAGAGAGAGAGACCCGTTGGTCTTTGACAGGCTCTGTGGCTGAAGTGGTTCTTAATGACGCGGGAGTGAATGGTCCCCTCTTTCCAGGAATTTCCAGGAAATTCCCGATGAAATAGAGGTCTGCGGAGCATAATATTCTATAGGCCTTGAAAGAGGCCGGGCTCTTTTATTCAGTAATAGTCTACGGCCTCTTAAATGAAATCGAGGGGTGTAGGTTATTAGAATGGTGTATGCGTGTTGTGTTTTCACAAACGCACAGTTGTATGCTCTATGTGTATGTGTATGTGTAGTCACTACTATACAGATAACCCTCAACAGAGTAATAATAAAATAAATAACCAACACGCAGTCAAGCACACTTAATAACAAGCGCATGGCATATTTACCGTTAATTATAGCACGAAATGCTGCTATTAACAGCACCAAATACCGTTAATAACAGCACTAAAAACCCCCAATAACAGCACCAAATGCCGTGAATAACAGAACCAAATGCTGTTAACAACAGCCTTAAATCCCATAAATAACAACACCAAATGTCGTTAATAATAGAACCAAATGCTGTTAATAACAGCCTTAAATCTCATGAATAACAGCACCCAATGCCATTAATAGTAGAAACAAATGCTGTTAATAACAACCTTAAATCCCATAAATAACAACAATCAATGTCATTAATAATAGAACCAAATGCTGTTAATAACAGCCTTGAATCCCATAAATAACAGCACCCAGCGCCGTTCATAATGGCATCCAATGACGTTAATAAAAGCATCTAATGCCATTAATGACAGCATCAAATGCCGTTAATGACAGCCCCCAAATACCGTTAATAAAATGAACAAATGCCGTTAATAACAGCACCCAAAAATGATTTTTAATCAGAACTTAGGAGTCCGGTGCCAGCGGCACTTAATCACAATAAGGCTTTAATTAAGCAGAGCTCGGACGGGTAACCGCCCCTGAATTTTTGGACGCCGTCGGGACGAGTTACCGTGACGAAGAAAGGAATCGCGCAGTGGTAAACTTGGAGGTAATGGGTTCATGGGTCACAACGAGGCTGACAGAAAGAATAGTTTTCCGCGGTGTGATTTCAGAAATTGAGTTTGAATCAGGCCACAATTTTTTTTTTATAATTAACAAAGGTAATTGACTGACTAGCCCCGCCACCACCGCAGCCGGCTCCCCCCCCTAAACAAGCCCCTTTTGATATATTTCGACAGGGCATTTAAGTGCGTTTCTGAGTGCCTTGTCCGATTTCCGAATCTATTTTCGACGGAGAGAGAGAGAGAGAGAGAGAATCATAAATAAAAGAATGTAAATGCGCTTTGGAATCATTTTGGAATCTTGGCGGCCGACCGCCTCCCATTCCCCTCCCCATCCCTCACCCCCCAGGGTCGCCATTTTAGAAGCATTTTGGCGTCCTTTCTCTGAGCGCAAAGATGAATTTATCGAGATGAGTACATTGATCCGAGTGCAGAAAATTTTTTTAAAAAAATCTTTCACAGTAATAATACAACTTGTCATGATTTATTCATATGTTGTTAAAAAAACAAGCACACTAAAAAAAAACATTTAAAGTTTCCCCCTTCGCCAAGGACCACAAAAATCAAAGTCATTTGACTCGAGAGCACAAAAAAAAAAAAAAAAAAAAAAAAAAAATACTGAGCAACAATGCAACGCTTGTCATGATTTATACATAAGCTGTAGAAAAACAATCACAATAAAAAAAAACAAGAGTTCCAGGTCCCTTCCCAAAAGGACCACGAAATTTAGTCATTTGACTCGAGAGAGAGAGAGAAAAAAAAAAAACTTTCACAGCAACAATACAACGTTTGCCATCCTTTATATAAGCTGTACAAAAACAATTTCATTGAAAAATTGTTTAAATCCCTTCGCCAAGGATCACAAAAACTAAAGTACTTTGACCCATGTGCAACAAAAAAAAAAAGTCTTTTACATCCACAATGCAACGTTTGTTAAGATTTATTTAGACTGTAGAGAAAACAGCCACCATACAACAAAAAGCACTCTAAGTCCTATACCCAAGGACCACGAAAATTAAAGTACTTTGACCCGAGCGAAAAAAAACGTAAAACAATCTTTCACAGCCACAATACAACTTTTGCCATGCTTTATATAAGCTGTTATACAAACAATCACACTAAAAAGGAGTGTTTTTTTTTTTTTTTTTTTACGAAAATCAAAGTTCTTTGACCCGAGTGTAAAATAAGAAAAAAAAGTATTATTTACATTCGATATTAAAAATCTAAAGTTTGTCAACCTTAAAAAAAAAAATCTAAAAATTGGTGTTTTTTTCTCACGAAAATCAAAGTTCGTTGACCAGAGTCCCTCCCCGACCCCCGCCCCAAAAACAAAAAAACCGTATTATTACATTCCAAAACCACAAATACAACATCTGTCAAGCTTTATATAAGCTGCAGAAAAACACTCATACTAAAAACAAGTTTTTTTTTTTTGCCCCAGAATATCAAAGTTCCTTGACCCGAGTCCCCCCACCAAGAGAGAGAGAGAGAGAGAGAGAGAGAGAGAGAGAGAGAGAGAGAGAGAGAGAACTTCCGTGTCACTCAGCACCCTCTCTGATCATTTGCACGTTCATGAAATGCATCGAAAAAACAACCTTTGTAATCTTCAGTGCAATTGCAGGGCCGAGAAAAATTTGCATAAGCCGTGCGTTTTTTAAAATATATTTCCCCCTTTCCTCTCGTTCGTGCGAAGCACAAAATATATAAATAAACCACGTGTCTTTATTAATATATAATTTCTCTTTCTCTTTCGTTCGTACAAAGCACAGAAAAATATAAATAAACCATGTGACTTTTTTAATGTATAATTCCTACTTTCCTCTCGTTCGTACGAAGCATAAAAATAAAATAAAAATGAACCGTGTTTCTTTTTTAATATATAATTCCTCCTTTATTCTCGTTCGTACGAAGCACAAAAATAAACAAAATATACCGCGTGTCTCTTTTAATATATAATTCCCCAATTCCTCTCGTTCGTACGAAGCATAAAAATATACAAAATAAACCGTGTGTTTTTTTAATATATAATTCCTCCCTTGCTCTCGTTCGTACGAAGCACAGAAAATATAAATAAACCATGTCTTTTTCAATATATAATTTCTCCTCTCTCGTTCGTACAAAACACAAAAATAAACAAAATAAAACGTGTCTTTTTCAATATATAATTCCTACTTTCCTCTCGTTCGTACGAAGCACAAAAATAAAAACCCGCGTCATTTCTTTATACAAATTTCTCCCTTTTCTCAAATTCACCCAGAGCATAAAATAAAATAAAATAAAATAAAACTATAAACTAAAACAATAAAAATATAAACAGAAAATAAACAGGAGAGAGGATTAGTGTGAAATCCCTAATGTAATTCAGACGAGCTTGTTGTAACCAGTTCTTCCTAAAGGGAGTTCTTTTCGAGCAGAGGCCGTCGGTATAGGCAATATAAATGTAATAGACCAAGTGACTCCTGGCTCAGAGAGAGAGAGAGAGAGAGCTGTCATGATTCACAAAATACATTTGAGAGAGAGCGAGTTCAAACGATAGTGAGAGAGAGAGAGAGAGAGAGAGAGAGAGAGAGGAGAGAGAGAGAGAGAGCTATCGTGATTCACAAGATACATCTATTCCCGACCTTAACCTAATACCGCTCGCAGCAGACGGCTCAGGTTTGGAAGCAACAACTTCGTTGTGACGCCAGTTTTAGCGACAATAAACCAATCAATCAACTTCATATAAAGCCTGAGAAATGACGAGCTTGCTATGGGTGCTAATGTATATTATTCAAGAATATTTAGCGTTTATATATAAAGACTAAGTAATCTGTCCCGTCAAACACACACACACACATGTATATATATAAAATATACATATATATGTAATATTTATATATATATATATATATATATATATATATATATATTATATATATATATTATATATATATATATATATTCCCTATAGGTAGGTTTACCACTCTGGAATGTATAGCAAGCGCACACATGTACACTCACATACACAGAAGCATACATACATACACACTCACAAACACATGCAATGCATCAACTCAAGTTTCACTGACGGGGATATACTCCCACAGGTAGAGACATAACACCAGAAAGTATACGCACGCCCACGCGCGTATGCGCACATATATACACAATACTCATACACATAAACGTACACAGACATACACACACGTCCACCCTATGCCTACACGAGTGTCTGACGAACATCGGAATCTGGAGAGGAATTTCGAGACAGAGACAGAGATTATGATCCATCACCTTTTACCTGGGGAGACCTTTCCCATTTAGCACCGATGAGGGGGAGGAGGTGGAGGAGGGAGGAGGGAGGGGGGAGGCGAGGGAGGGGGAGGGAATAAGGGGGATACCAGTTGACGTCACGCATCATCCCTTCGCTGCTGTTTCTGATGACGTAAGAGCAGCTCTCTTAAAGTTACAGGCAAGAGGATTTGACACGCCGTGTTTTGTAATGCTCAGGCAGGCGGCTGAGGGGGGCGGAGGAGGGGGTGGGGGGCGGTTGGCTGAATGTATAATATATATATAAAAATAATAATAGACGAATCTATTATTCCGCGGTGTTATTGCACTCCTATTTGGAACCGAAAACAAAGGACGATCTATGAAATGGTTTCCAGACTAAAGATAGTGTTTTGTTTTCACCCCGGACGGACAATGGCGGTCATGTTTGCGACTGTTTAGCAAAGAAGGCTTTCATTGCTCAAGTCTAGCAAAGAAAGCTTTCATCGCTACAAAAAACCCTTAAGTAAAGCCCACAGGCACTACCCCCTTAAAGATCTTGAGTGACGGGGGACTTTCCCAAACATGATCCTACAAGTAGAACCTCATAGGACCTTAGTCCTCTCAAGGACGACCTCGTTGACTCCTTAGGACATCGGCTGTGACCTCTAACTCCTTCAGTAGGACCTCAAGACATCACAGGTTGCCTAAAGTACACAGTCCTTCAACTCCTTCAGTAGGACCTCAGGACATCACAGGTTAACTGATTAGTACACAATCCTTCGAGTGTGACCTTAGCTTCTGACACCAGGAATTGAGGTCATAATTCCAACCATACCAGACCGAAATTATATTACGGCTGCCAAACATCTAATCAGTTGGTTTTCGTGCCTCAATGTGACCCGTTTCCGATTAAACAAGCCTATTTCTTTCGGAGATGAACGTGAGAGAAGTATGGGAGCGGGAGGAAAATTCCGAAGCTTGGGAGGAGGAGGAGGAGGAGGAGGAGGAGGAGGAAAGAAATCTGTAAACGGCCATGCATGCAGTTTGGGTTGACTGATTTTCTGCCCATTTTTACGGGCTGCTGATGACCAAGAGCCCGTGCAAGCACATAAGGCGGCGGGCTGAGTCTAGATGATAGACCTCTGCCAACCTTTCCTGGATAAATGATTTTAAATGACTTGATTGACTGCGTGGTTTCTCTGGCGTCACGGCGTCACGTACGGTAGTACGAGTTTCCGTATTGTAAAATACGATTTTCGGTATTTATCAAAAAGCAGATGTCTCAAAAATGATAACCAATTCGAAAAGCATAGCCTAGCCATCCATCCAACCAGCCAGCCAGGAGGAGGGGAAGGGAAGGGAGGGGGTGGTGGGGGTGGGGGGGATGGGGGATTACATCTCGGCGCTCTGAAGAAGGCCCGGGCGAAGGAGAAAAACATATTCTGGGTCCGCTAGAAGCGAGCGGATAAGCCCCATCCCCTTCATAAAAGTGAAATTTGTGTAAGACGTCGAGGCAGGCTGCCTGCCTGCCTGCCTAAAACCAGCAGACCAGACCAGACATACTAGAGACGGACTCCCACGCAGACAACGTTGGCAGCCAGGCAGCCCAAGACATACCTCCAAACATCAGACATCCACATCCCATCCGAGGGGTCCCGTGAGAAGAAGAAGAAGAAGAAGAAGAAGAAGAAGAAGAAGAAGGAGGCACCTGGACAGGAGCGTGGGAGGATTCAAGAAGATTGATACGAGCTGAGGTATGTGTTGGTGATTTTTATTTTCATTTTTTTTTTCTTTTATTTGTCCGAAATTCACTGCCATTAGTAACGGTGATTACTGTCATGCGGTCTTTTCAAGGATAGATGTATATAAATTTAAATATACACACGTATATTATATTATATATATATATAATAATTATATGATATATTATAATATATGTGTGTGTGTGTATGTAGTTACTAATAATAATAATAATAAATAAAGTATTAATAATAATAAGAATAATAATAGTATAAATAATAATAATAATAATAATAATAATAATAATAATAATAATAATAATAATAAGAATAATAATAATATTATTATTATATTATTATTATATTATTATATATTATTATTATTATTATTATTAATTATTATTAATTATCATTATCATTATTATTATATTATTATTATTATTACACAAATTTCATAATAATAATAATAATAATAATAATAATAATAATAATTAATAATAATAATAATAATTTTCTTTCACGCTTTCGAGAACTGAAGGGATAAAGCTACCAGATGGGAGCAACATCAAACACATAGATGAGACAGGATACAAATACCTGGGAATAATGGAAGGAGGGGATATAAAACACCAAAGAGATGAAGGACACGATCAGGAAAGAATATATGCGAGACTCAAGGCGATACTCAAGTCAAAACTCAACGCCGGAAATATGATAAAAGCCATAAATACATGGGCAGTGCCAGTAATCAGATACAGCGCAGGAATAGTGGAATGGACGAAGGCAGAACTCTGCAGCATAGATCAGAAAACCAGGAAACATATGACAATGCACAAAGCACTACACCAAGAGCAAATACGGACACCGACTATACATAACACGAAAGGGAGGAGGGAGAGGACTATCTAAGTATAGAGGACTGCGTCAACATCGCGAACAGAGCACTGGGGCGGCAATATCTGAAAACCAGTGAAGACGAGTGGCTAAAGAGTGCATGGGAAGAAGGACTAATAAAAATAGATGAAAACCCAGAAATATACAGAGATAGGAGAATGACAGACAGAACAGAGGACTGGCACAACAAGCCAATGCACGGATAATACATGAGACAGACTAAAGAACTAGCCAGCGATAATACGTGGCAATGGCTACAGAGGGGAGAGCTAAAGAAGGAAACTGAAGGAATGATAACAGCGGCACAAGATCAGGCCCTAAGAACCAGATATGTTCAAAGAACGATAGACGGAAATAACATCTCTCCCATATGTATGGAAGTGCAATACGAAAAATGAAACCATAAACCACATAGCAAAGCGAATGCCGGCACTTGCACAGAACCAGTACAAAAAGAGGCGTGTTTCAGTGGCAAAAACGCCTCCACTGGAGCCTGTGCAAGAAACACCAGTTACCTTGGACAGTAATAAGTGGTACGAGCACCAACCTGAGGGAGTGATAGAAAACGATCAGGCAAAGATCCTCTGGGACTATGGTATCAGAACGGATAGGGTGATACGTGCAAATAGAACAGACATGACGTTGATTGACAAATTCAAGAAGAAAGTATCACTCATTGATGTCGCAATACCATGGGACACCAGAGTTGAAGAGAAAGAGAGGAAAAAATGGATAAGTATCAAGATCTGAAAATAGAAATAAGAAGGATATGGGATATGCCAGTGGAAATTGTCGTACCCATAATCATAGGAAGGCACTAGGCACGAATCCCAAGATCCTGAAAAGGAATCTAGAAAAAACTAGAGGCTGAAGTAGCTCCAGGACTCATGCAGAAGAGTGTGATCCTAGAAACGGCACACATAGTAAGAAAAGTGATGGCTCCTAAGGAGGCAGGATGCAACCCGGAACCCCACACTATAAATACCACCCAGTCGAATCGGAGGATGTGATAGAGCAGAAAAAAAAAAAAAAAAAAAAAAAAAAAAAATATATATATATATATATATATATATATATATATATATATATAGCGTATATATATTATTATTATTATTATTATTATTATTATTATTATTTACGAAAGCGTGAAAGAAAATTACGAAAGAAGAGACCCTAAAAACCCGAAAGAGAAAAACAAATCATCACGAATGAACGAATAAAGGAGAGCTAAGAAAACTAGGCAAAATAAAAAAGTGAAAATAAAGATAAAAAGAAAGAGAAAACTGCCAAACATAAATGAATAAAAAAATTAGAGAAACATTTATTTATTTATTTATTTTTACAGGAAATCTTCTGTAGAAATGACCATTAAGAACTTTGGGCATCAGTTTCTTATCTTATTCAATTTTTTTATCTATTTCTTATCTTTCGGGGGTTGGGGGGTTGAGGGTGGGGTGGGGGGGGCGGTTTGTGATGTTAAGGGTGGGGAGGGGGGGGGGGGGGAAGGAAGGAGGCTGAATAACTCATTGTTTCCAAAGAAGAGAAGAACTAGTTTAACTTTCTCTCGTCCCCTGAAAAGGTCTCCTAGAATATAGAGAGGGATAATCTCTCTCTCTCTCTCTCTCTCTCTCAGAAGGAAAATATAGAATTTCGCACTCGTCTACCATTCCGGTGGTCCGAAGTTCGAATCTCGGCTCGGCCAACGCGGAACCAGATGAATTTGTTTCTGGTGATAGAAAGTCATTTCTCGATACAATGTGGTTCGGATCCCACAATAAGCTGTAGATCCCGTTGCTAGGTAACCAATTGGTTCCTAGTCATGTAAAAATATATCTAATTCTTCGGCCGTTAATCAGCTCAGTGGTCTGGTAAAACTAAGATATACTTAACTTTAACTCTCTCTCTCGTACAGTAATATCAAGGGATTTTGAAAAGGTTTGGAAACCTTTTGTCCTAACTATCTTAATCTAACTCTCTCTCTCTCTCTCTCTCTCTCTCTCTCTCTCTCTCTCTCTGAGAATGGAATGGAATGGAATACAGAGTTTAGGCCTAAGGCCGAGCGCTGGGACCTTTGAGGTTATATAGAGCTGGAAAGGAAACTGAGAGTAGATAGGTTTGAAAGGTTTATAACAGGAGGTAAAGGAGGTACGGCAAGAGGAATGAAAGGGGTTGCAGCTAGGGGCCGAAGGCACGCTGCAAAGAACCCTCAGTAATGCCTACAGTGCAGCATGTGAGGTGCACTGGCGGCACTACCCCTCTTCGGGTCTCTCTCTCTCTCTCTCTCTCTCTAGAAGAAGAAGAAGAAGAAGAAGACTCTCTCTTTCTCTCTCTCTCTCTCTCTCTCTCAGAAGAAGAAGAAGAAGAAGAAGGAGAAGGAGAAGAAACAGAAGAGAAGAAGACGATTTTCTCATACTCTTTCTCTCTCTCTCTCTCTCTCTCTCTCTCTCTCTCTCTCTCGAATATTCATTCAGTGGGTGATTACACTTTTTGTCTTTCACAGCCGAGACCAACGCCAGCGTTCATTAAGAGTTTGCGTGAGAATAGCGCTAGTATAACCTCCTGTGGAACGGTTATTAGCCGGAAGAATCAGGGAATATAACTCCAACGATGATGATGCGGGCAGTAATGTTGTTACGGGAGTTGGGGGTGGGGGGGGCCTGTGAGGGTAGGGGAGTAGGGAGGGGGGGTGGCGGATGTTTTTGGCAATAGAAGCAGTAGGAGCAAGTTGTGTGTATGTATATATATATATATATATATTATATATATATATTAATATTTATATATATATCTATATATATATATATATATATTATATATTATCTATTATATATATATATTATTTATTATTATTATTATATATTATATATTGCTACTTTCAAAATGCCTATTTCCCCTTTTCGATTGTATAAAATATTGTGTATAAGATTTTGTGCAACATTTTTTCAGATTCCTAGATAGCTTAGAGATAGGATGTCTTAAATGTGTGTTCAGATTTCGCATAACATAATATAAAAAGAATATATAACATAGAATGTAGAAAGAGAGAGATTTTCTTTGTCCATTCGAAACTACGATTGTTTCCTTATTATGTCAGCACTGTGAGATTAGAGGAACTCCGAAATCCGTTTGCTTTCCTAATCTGTCAACATGTTTGATAAGCAAGCTCGAACCTTCATTGTGCTTTGAGATTCTGTCATCACGTAAGATAAGGGGCTTCTGCTTCGGTCGATCGAGTCGAGTACGTGTCTTTTTTTTAACAGACTGGTCTTGTACGCGTATGTCTTTGATCAAAGCCACGTGCCGATTACACATTTTGTATGTAAAGTTGTGTAAGATTTCGAATCCTCTAGAAAGAATTGGGTCTCAAAACGTTGTGTCATCTTCCCTGTCCAGCATCCGCAAGGGAGAAGTTTTTCATTAGATCTTAGATACTCGAGGCATTCACATCTGTCTCTCTCTCTCTCTCTCTCTCTCTCTCTCTCTCTCTCTCTCTCTCTCCATCGCATAGCACTTTTGATCTTAAAGTAAACGGTCACTCGTAACTTGAGAATTTCATATTTGATATTTCTTAAAGTTTATTTAGTGTTATTTAATGATTTTTTGTGGAATCTGTAATGGCGCCTGGTTTTGTGGAAGTGTGAAACTTTTTGCAGCAAGAAAGAAAGAATTTGGTATACCAAAAAGGTAAAGTGTGTTGTTTTTATTAGTTGCAACTAATAAATGATAGGAACAGTGGTTAACTAATAACAAATAACAGATGGTTAAGAAGGTTAGGTAAAAACTGATGGTTACAATGTTTTGAGTGAAAAGATTTACACTTTTACACATTGCAAATTTTTGTGTTTTGTGTTTGTTTCATTTTTGTGCATTTGTTCATTTTCTTGTTGAAGTGTGCCTTTTTATTTTGATATTGTCCACATTTTTCTGTATTTTCATTTGCATTCACAATTTAATTGACTTAGTTATTTTCATTGGTTAATCATTGCATATTTAATTAAATTTAACACTTGTGAATTAATTTGCATTTACTTAGAATTCTTTTCAAGTTTTATTATTGTTTAGCACTTCTGAATTAATTTCCAATTTTCAATTATTGCCTAACACTTTTGAATTTCAATTGAATTAATTTTCTTGAATTTGGTAATAAATCAATTTTGATTTAATTTTACTTAATTTGATTCAAGAATTAATTAAACTTTACTTTGTTTTCAAGTAACAGTAATTTTCCCTGATATTGTGAATTTCACTTATTAAATTTTGTTGCTTATTAATAAAATTTTTTAATTTAAAATTTTTTCAATTTTTAAAATTTTTATAAGTGTTTTCTTTATCTTACACTAGTATATTTGCATTTGATTATATTGATGTTAGGTAGAAGCATAGAGTGGTAATTAATCTGTTTTCCTTCAATTTACTTGAAGTGACTTAGAACCAGGGAAGTACTTAGACTTCTGAAATCAGGGAAATACTTAGACTTTTAAAGTTGTTGATGGAGTGATGCCCTTTGATTAATTTAATTACTTACAAGATTACCTCACACCTGTTTTGATGAACTTAGTCTGATTTTCTGCAATACTGGTAAGTTGTTAAGGGATCACTGTCGCCTTTAGAGTATTCAGTCGGTTTAATAACCTGTGATGAGGGTTCAGGTGTCTGGCTTTTGTGAGGTATCAGTTAATGAATGGTAAGTGTAGTAACCAGATCTTTGGCCACTTTCCCCCCACCCCCCAAGTAATTAATGGTAACCAGATACAATATATATAGTATTATATATATATATATTATATATATATATATATATATATATATACACAGACATATATATATATATATATATATATATATATATATATAATATATATATATAGAACTTATTACGCTTCATAAAATAAAATACAACATTACACGCAGTGCATAACAATGGCTCTGTCTAGAGGTACCTACCCTTTGGTCAACAACAGCGAATACTCCAAACCGACCCGTGACCCCGGAATCGATCCGCACCGGGTCATCACTCAAAGCCGAACAAAACAACAACAAACGCGTGCAGCGTTTGAGCAACAAGACCGAACCGAGTCATGAAGAGAAATACGAATCGGGGACTTTAGTAGATTCACATCAACATTGCATTTGATGTCTTACGCCAGCCCATTACGACGACGCTCCTGATTGGCTGTTGTTGATAAGCCAATGACAGGGCTGTAAAGTAGAAACTCTCCTCAGTCTCTCTCGAGAGTTCACATGGGTAGGATCTATGTTCCACCTCTCCTGAGGGATATAGTAAGTCTTTCAAAATTATCCCTCAGGAGAGGTGGAAATACATCCTACCCATGTGAACTCTCTCGAGAGACTGAGGAGAGTTTCCAGCCCTGTCATTTGCTAATCATTAGCCAATCAGGAACGGCGCCGTAAGGAACTGGCCTAGACATCAAATGTACGGTTGATGTGAATCTACTATAGCTCCGAGGAACACGAAATCGAATCCCGGAGTTTTTTTACCGCTGAGGACCTCGTCGTTGACGTCACAACCGGGCGTCAACAATCTCTCTGTTTTGAAGTGGAAATGACGCAGATCGGACGCAACGTAGCCGTTTCTGAAGCCCGGACAAAGGAGATATACCGAGTCTTCAAAGACTGTTGATGGGATAAACTGCCTTAGAAATCTTCAAAGACTATAATATCTACCTATATAGACGTCCTGGTGGATCGGTCCGGTCAAACAAACACCAAAAACGACAAACACAATGGTTTGTTCCGTTAGTTCCTTTGGTCTCTGTTGCGTTACTGAAGGCGTCACTGCAGTCCTCAGTTCTTCTCTATGCGCGGGTTCGATCCCACGCGACGACGAGGAACTTATTATCGACGAAAAAATAATTCCCCTTTACTTGCTTCATATATGAAAATATATTAAAATATATTATTTCCGAGGTAGAGCGAATTGTATATTAAAGGACATTCTATTTTTATTGTTATTGTTAGGTTGTTTGTATAATATATATATATATATATATATATATATATATATATATATATATATAGTATATATATATATATATATACCTAACAACAAAAATCAGATATTAAATCACTACAAGAGCAGCACTTATATTTCACCACTCTCACTTTGGCCCAATCAATACTCACAGTTCCTACGTAAACACAAACACTAAACCCCCCACCCCACCCGTCCCCTCCCCAGCCCCACCCCGAAATACTTACGTGCATTCGACAAATTAAGTGGACGGCAAATATTGCAACATCCTCTTAGTCTTAGTTGCCAGACCTTGCAACATAGTTGAATATATACATACATACATATATATATATATATATATATATATATATCTATATATACGTATAAGCATGAAGAAATACAGGTATGAAACTCGTATACCTAAACCTCTTGAGAGCGAGTCCAGCTGAAACACTTGTGGGAATACAGAGTAAGGAAGAAAAATCCACAATCATAAAATAACGCATTCTCTCTCTCTATATATATATATATATATATATATATATATATATATATATATATATATATATATATATATATATATATATATAGAGAGAGAGAGAGAGAGAGAGAGAGAGAGAGAGAGAGAGATGAGACAGAGGGAGAGAGAGTTGACAGGAAATTAAAAGTAATATAGATACATCGAAGGGGCAAGGGTATTAGGGGGCACCGAGATGAGAGAGTTGAAAGGGGTAGGTTAGGAGAAGGGCCTCTCTCTCTTCCTTCCCCTTCTCTCTTCTCCTGTTTACTCAGAGGCGACGTGCAAGAAGGTCATCCATCCATCCGGAAATCTCGCCTCATCATAATATATTTCGTATTTACGAAGAATTTCGGCCCCGGTGAGAGGAACCACTAGAAGACGTCTTGAGGGATTTACCAATTTCTAAAGCCGGGAGTGGGTTCTTTAAGATGGACCCTAATACCTAACCCCCGAAAACCCCGATTATTATATTATTATTATTATTATTATTATTATTATTATTATTATTATTATTATTATTATTATAAGCCAGGGAAAATAAAAAGCCAAGTTGGAAGGAAATATCAGCTTTATTATTATTATTATTATTATTATTATTATTATTATTATTATTATTATTTTTATTATTATATATATTTTTTTTTTTTTTTTTTTTGCTCTATCACAGTCCTCCAATTTGACTGGTGGGTGGTATTATAGTGTGGGGTTGTTCCGGGTTGCATCCTGCCTCCTTAGGAGTCCATCACTTTTCTTACTATGTGCGCCGTTTCTAGGATCACACTCTTCTGCATGGGTCCTGGAGCTACTTCAGCCTCTAGTTTTTCTAGATTCCTTTTCAGGGATCTTGAGATCGTGCCTAGTGTTCCTATGATTATGGGTACAATTTCCGCTGGCATATCCCATATCCTTCTTATTTCTATTTCAGATCTTGATACTTATCCATTTTTTTCCTCTCTTTCTCTTCAACTCTGGTGTCCCATGGTATTGCGACATCAATGAGTGATACTTTCTTCTTGACTTTGTCAATCAACGTCACGTCTGGTCTATTTGCACGTATCACCCTATCTGTTCGATACCATAGTCCCAGAGGATCTTTGCCTGATCGTTTTCTATCACTCCATCAGGTTGGTGCTCGTACCACTTATTACTGCAAGGTAGCTGGTGTTTCTTGCACAGGCTCCAGTGGAGGGCTTTTGCTACTGAATCATGCCTCTTTTTGTACTGGTTCTGTGCAAGTGCCGGACATTCGCTTGCTATGTGGTTTATGGTTTCATTTTTCGTATTGCACTTCCTACATATGGGAGAGATGTTATTTCCGTCTATCGTTCTTTGGACATATCTGGTTTCTTAAGGCCTGATCTTGTGTCGCTGTTATTATTCCTTCAGTTTCCTTCTTTAGCTCTCCCCTCTGTAGCCATTGCCACGTGTCATCGCTAGCTAGTTCTTTAGTCTGTCTCATGTATTGTCCGTGCAATTATTATTATTATTATTATTATTATTATTATTATTATTATTATTTTTATTATTATTATTATTATTATTATTATTATTATTATTATTATTATTATTTTATTATATTATAAGACAGGAAGATAAAAAGCCAAGTTGGGAGTGAATATCAGCTTTACTACTATTATTATTATTATTATTATTATTATTGACAGGAAAAATAAAAAGCCAAGTTGGAAGTGAATATCAGCATTATTATATTATTATTTATTAGTATTATTATTATTATTATTATTATTATTATTATATTCGGTTTCAGTGATGATAGGTAGATCGGAGAGTGGGATCTGAAATTTACACCAATGGCCAATAAATTCACTTCCAAACTTGTCTTTTTATTTTCCCTGTCTTATAATAATAATAATAATAATAATAATAATAATAATAATAATAATAATAATAATAATAATAATAATAGGTTTTGTTAAAAATGGTCTTCTCTACATTTTTGATGACAGCTTTCTCGTTGTTGCTTAGACTGGCGAGCAACGCACCAAAGGGCATGGTAAAATTCGGTTGAGTCATCTTGGTTTATTATTGCTTATACAGATCTCTCTCTCTCTCTCTCTCTCTCTCTCTCTCTCTCTCTCTCTCTCCAACGCGACGTTTCATCCTGATCCACGGGACATTATCCAGCAATGACTGCTGAGGGACTGAATTCCAGTGGCGAGTCCTTCTCCTCATATGATGATGTTGCGGGCTCTCGAGTATGGTTTGGAGAACCTCTCTGGCAGGTCGAGTTTTCATTGGTTCTTGGGCAGGTGACTCATACGGCGAACGTTTTCGAGTCTTGCGGACCTTCTCAGGTGGGGAATATCACTGGGAGACTCTTGATTGGCTTCTACCTGAGTGACGTCACCCCTGGTATTATAATCATAATGTGCTTCACGTCCTGTGTTGCTTGTTTCATGCGCACTGGTACTTTCGTTGGGGTGGAGGGGACTGGTCCGTCCACCCACACGTCGGTATCAGGAACGCTTCTTGAGTGGTATTAAGGGGAAGCTTTTGCTCAAGAATAAGCAGCGCTTCAAGGAGGCGCAGACATCGTGGGTCAGGGGCTCTCCCGATGATTTTGACATTCCTGATGATGTCATCTCTCGTGATGTCTTTCTGGTGTACTGCAAGGGCATGCTGCCTGATGGCGCGCTCCTGGGCGTGGCAGGAGATCCTTTTAGACAGGCGCATCGTCGTCATGCCAATGTAAATCCTAGGACATCCTTGGGCGGTGCATACGTATTGGTAGACAACGTTGGACTGCTTTAGGGAGTCTCCTACGGGCGGAGAGGGGTTATTCTTCATCAGGAGGTCCTTCGTACGCCAATTCTTGTAGTAAATAATGAGGGACACTCTCTTCCCTTCCTCCATAGAGTGGACGTGTTCTTCTATTATTTTCTTGATGGCTCTTTCGTCCTCCTTGTATTGGTGGTGCATGAAGGCTTTGTAGGAAAGCTTTATATCCTCCGGGGGTTGAATGTTCCTTCTCTCTTCCTCCGTCATGTACCACTTCTCAAGGGCGGCTTGTGTTTCTCGGTTTACGAGTTTATTCGAGTACCCATTATTAATCAACATCTGAGATGCTCGGTCGAGTTCGAGGTGCGTGTCCTGCCACGTCGAACAGTGCGAGAAGGCCCTCCTGACGAAGGCCCTGATGGTGGTGGTCTTGAACCACGACTGCTCTAGCAGCAAGAGCCCGTTTCGGCACAAGGCCAGCTTAATCTCAAACAAATTCCACTGGAATTCAGTCCCTCATCAGTCATCGCTGGATAATGTCTCGTGGATCAGGACGAAACGTCGCGTTGGAGACGAGAGAGAGAGAGAGAGAGAGAGAGAGGAGAGAGAGAGAGACGAGAGAGAGAGAGAGATTGTATAAGCAGTAATAAGCCAAAATGACTCAACCGAATTTTACCATGCCCTTTGGTGCGTTGCTCGCCAGTCTAAGCAACAACGAGAAAGCTGTCATCAGAAAAATAGAGAGGACTCTCTACAAAATTAATAGTGCTGAAGCAACAACCATTATTAACAAAGCCTGTCTACGAGAGGGTCTCCTTCCGGAATAATAATAATAATAATAATAATAATAATAATAATAATAATAATAATAATAATAGTGCTGATATTCACTTCCAACTTGGCTTTTTCTTTTCACTGTCTTATGATAATAATAATAATAATAATAATAATAATAATAATAATATTTTAGTCAGACTCAGGCCCAGATAAGGTCCATGGCCTCTTGCACTTTCACCCAAGGCTTGTTGCCAATGCAAGCACTCTGTCAATCAAACGATTTTAATTCGCTTGTAGTTGTAGAAGATCCTGTTGTAATTGAACGTAGGGCAACCCTCTCTTGAAAACAATTAAATCAAAATATTACATCTAAGATAAGAGCTTCAAGAATTCCCCTAAAACAACTAACTCAAAAATAACTTTCCATAACGATTTTCGTTTGAGAGGCGTCGTAGCCCTTCTCCCTGCTCTTCCTAAACATTTTCCAATAGGCCTCCTACCCACCGCCACCCCCCCCCCCAAAAAAAAACAACAACTGGTGGGAGGACTGGTATCGGTTTGGCCGAGAGACGATGCAGTAGCCACTGACAGCCGATGCAATGCAATGAAGTCTACCTTCGCCACTTTTTTTTTTTTTTTTT
>NC_087213.1:52686193-52726193 GCF_015104395.2 Macrobrachium nipponense | reverse complement strand
ATATATATCATTTATATATATATATATATATATATATATATATATATATATATAGATATATATATTATATATATCTATATATATATATATATATATATATATATACATATATACTATATACTATATACTATATATATATATATATATCATATATATATATATCTATATATATATATATATATATATATATATATATATATGCGTGTGTGTGTGTGTGTGCGTGTACGTATATACTGACTTCTGCATTACATACAGAATGAAGGAGAACAGCTGATTCCATAACATATGTGATATACGATCCATCTTAAGAAGGCTATATTTACAGAAGGTGGAGGAGGAGGAGAGGGAAGAGGCAGAGATTCCTGTTGAAGAATTGCAGGATATCTGGGGGAGGAGGAGGGAAGGAGGAGGAGGAGGAGGAGGAGGAGGGAGGTAGAGAGAGTTCCTACTGAAGAATTGCGGTACATCTCAGGGACGTATCAAAGGTAGCAACTTCAGTAAACTGAAGTTTGGGGTTGGGGGCAAAATGAAATGAATTGTTTGTTGGTGTCTTGGGAAACCCCCTCTCCCCTCCCCCCGCACACCCCCCCAAACAAATGACCCCCAACAAGAAAGGGGGAGGAGGGTTCAAAATACCCACCTCCCCTCTCTCTCTCTCTCTCTCTCTCTCTCTCTCTCCCACAACCATCTCAGACCTAACCACTCTCACCCTACCTCACTGCTTTCTTTTTTTTTTTTTTTTTTTTGCTTCACTGACCCCAAGTGGCCTCTCTGAAGATGGCGACCTCTTCCCTATGCACGAGTTGAGGATTTATATGAGAGAGAGAGAGAGAGAGAGAGAGCTCAGTCAACCACGGACTGTCTCGCACGAATGTAAAAAGGTTTGTTTGTATTATCTTTGCCTGAACTGTTCAATACACACACACACACACATAAATATATATATATATATATATATATATATTATATATATATATATATATATATATATATATATATACAGACACGCCCCCAATGCAAAATAGCAGGAGCTCTCGCTAAATGCCAACGAGACAGCTCCAGGGGCTTCGCCCCCCTTGACGTAATAATGCTAAACCGATCTGATAGCGACCCCACAGCCCCTGAATTTAATCTAGGGGCGAGGACCCCTTAACAATAAGGGCAGAGAGAGAGAGAGAGAGAGAGACACGGGTTAGCGGGGTCTTCATAAGAAGAAGAAGAAGAAGACATTTCGGCAATGCTTCCTGGGTCCTGGAACCATTTTGGACTGATATCCAATCTATGTTTGTATGTTTATACTTATTAATTTTTTATTTATTTATCTGTCTATCCACCTATTTATTCACCTATCTATTTATTCATTTGTTTTTCCCTCTAATTATTTATTTATTTATCTCTCTATAGACCTATTTATTTAGATATCTCTCTGTTTCTTTATTTACCTATCTATACATCTCTATGTATTTATATATTTATCTACATAGCTTTACTTATTTACTTATTTATTTATCTCGCTAGTTACCTATCTATCTATATATCTATCGATCTATTTATTTTTTCTATTTTCTTATCTATCGATTCTTCTCTCTTTCTATCTATTTACCTGTCTATCTATCTATTTATTTATACACCTATCTATATAGCTTTATTTATGTATTTATTTGTTTATTTATCTCTCTAGTTATTTATTTATTCATCTTTCTAGCTACCTATCTATCTATATATCTATATCTGCTTACTTTTCTATTTCCTTATCTATCGATCCTTCTCTTTCTATCTATCTATCTATCTATCTATCTACTTATTTACTCATTCATTTATTTATTTACTTATTTATCCAACTCTCCATCCATCTATCTATCTACCTATCTGTCCACATTTATCTATTTATAATTATATATCAATTCTGAATATATTCTGTAAAGATTCTTTTGAATTCCTTCTTTTTTTTCTTCATAATTTCATATTATAAGAGATACCAGGGACACGCCTCATTACAATAATATCTTCCTAATTAACATAATATAAAATAATAATCTTCTGTAAAATCATGACATTTTCTTGAATTATTATTTTAATATCAAATGTGGCATTCGGCAGAAATACGACAGGAAATGGCTGAACATAATATTGAAACACAAAAGAATGTATTAGTATAGGGGGTATTTTTACTAACTCGCACCAACTATAGTAGATTCACATCAACTATGCATTTGACGTCTATGCCAGTCCCTCACGACGCTCCTGATTGGCTGTTGATAAGCCAACCACAGGGCTGGAAACCTTCAGTCTCTCTCGAGAGAGTTCACATAGGCAGGATGTATGTTCCACCTCTCCTGAAAGACGTGTCCCTCAGGGGAGGTGGAACATACATCCTGTCTATGTGAACTCTCTCGAGAGACTGAGTTTCCAGCCCTGTGATTGGCTTATCAACTGCCAATTAGGAACGTCTTAAGGGACTGGCCTAGACAAGAGATGCACGGGTGATGTGAATCTACTATAGTCTACACAGAAGGTGCCTCTAAAACTACCATAAACCTTCAAGAAAATAATTAAAATTAGTAAAATAACAGACAACATAAAAACCAGCAACACTAGATTAAGAAATGAGGCAAATTGTTACTTACAATCACGATCTACATCACAGAGTCTCCTTCAAGACTGAGATCCACACACGTACTATAGGGAGATTAGTCTAAAGTTAAAAATGAAAAAAATAAACCTCTCGACGATACTCACGTGGGAATGTCTCTTCCATGGCTGTGGTAAACTTACCTGAAAATGATCGAAAAACAAAAGGAGGTAAATATATAGTTTACTCACAGGGTTTTTTTGGGGGTGGGGGGGCAAAAGCTTAAGAATGTAAACAAAACGCGAGGTCAGGGGAACCCGGAAATAGACTCGAAGACACATTCCGTAAATCCGGGTCCCTGTATACTCACACTCAAGAGGAGAGATGCTCCTGTCTTTTCTCCAGGTGCTCTTAAGAGTGTCTTAAGTAACCGAGACACTTTTCATTTCTTGTCCAAAACAAGCACATAATATAACAAGCACTGAAACTCTCAAAAGTGTCTTAAAGAACTGAGAAACTTTTCATTTCTCCAAAACAAGCACATAATATAACAAGCAATGAAACTCTCAAAGTGTCTTAAAGAACTGAGCCACTTTTTATTTCTCAAAGCAAGCATAAAATATAACAAGCAGTGAAACTCTCAAGAGTGTCTTAAAAAACTGAGACAATTTCATTTCTTCTCCAAAGCAAGCAAGAAATATAACAAGCACTGAAACTCTTCAGAGTGTCTTACGTAACTGAGACACTTTTTATTTCTCTCCCACAGCAAGCAAAAAGTATAACAAGCAATTTCCTAGCTTCGATTCTACGAGTGAACTTAAATGAGTTAATGTGTTTTCATTTCGTAACTGTCATAATGAACTGATGATCAAGACTGTATGAAATGTAAAATGTAAAAGAAATTGAAAAATGAACAGAGATGAAGCATAGATGAATTTAAAAACGAAGGGGGGAAACTGATGCTTAATGTAAAAATCTTCTCATGCCCACTGCTTTCCGGAATAGATAATTAAGTAAAGATATAAATGAAAATTTAGTAAATAGTAAATTTGGCCTGTAATAACGTCAGACAAGCAAAGCATTCTGGAAATTGAAATCTTGGAACTTAGACATTGTCATTTTTGTCATAAACGCGTGCACTAAAAGGATAAAAATGATAATGGAGAGAATAACGTTGAAGTACATAGCCATTATTAAAATGTTAAAAATAAGCAAAGCATATTGACAATGAACTAGCCTTCTACAATGAAAACGTGCAATTACCACTAATAATGAAAATTGACAAATTAAAAACACCAGGTCCTTTCATTATAAAACATCAGAGCCCCGGAACAGCAAGGATCAACAACTGATTGATCTAATTCAATAACCTGGCGTCACGATGCCTGGATGACCCCTTCATCGCGCTATGGGCCCTTTCGCTAAATTTAGCAGTTCCGGCTATCAATTCCAGCGCCCTCGTCGCTAGATTCGGCCTCCCCTCTACATTGCCCTTCCTTGGACCTGTTAATTACAAGTTCCTCCTCATTCTCCCCTTTCTACGGAGAGAGAGAGAGAGAGAGAGAGAGAGAGAGAGAGAGTTATGAGGATTAGGATGTCTCAAAGACTTATTAGTCCATTCTAAGAGGAGACATCGTGTGCTCGCTTATCTCTAGGAGCAGGTTTTACTGTGCATTCAGTGTCCTTCTAATGATTTTGTCTAGTTTTCTTTTAAACTGTGAGAGAGAGAGAGAGAGAGAGGAGAGAGAGAGAGAGAGAGAGAGAGAGAGAGAGATTCAGGGACAGAGTGGGAGACAGAGAGTAGTACGCCAGCAAAAGTCTGTCAGAGAGAGAGAGAGAGAGAGAGAGAGAGAGAGAGAGAGAGAGAGAGAGAGAGAGAGCGTGCAAGTGTGAGTCGTAAGGGCGTGAACGCAGTTTTATTTTTTACAGCGTGAATTCTCCCGACCGCGAAGTTCATCAGTCCGAGCGAGGAAATAATTTTTTCACAACAGCCGCTGAAGAATGAAAAATGCAGGCACGAAAGAAACAATGGGAATACAGTGTGTGTGTGTGTGTGTGGTGTGTGTGTGTGTGTGTGTGTGTGTGTGTCCAGGAGAAAAACTCCTAACAAGACTGCAGCGACTTCGAAAGTTGAGGAAGAAAGCTTCATTCATTGTTTTAACTCGGCAAAAAATCAAGTGAAAGTTTTTTTTCTTAAAGTTCAGTTTTTCTTAAAGTTCAGTGGTTCAGGAAAAAATGAATCAGCAGACGATGATTGCCTCGCTTCAAGAATATTTTAATAATGTATACAGTCATGACAAAAATAAAATAATAATAATAAAAATATCAACTTTCGTTTAAAAATTGACGTAGAAATTAGTTAACGAATTTGATTCAAACTGGTTAAATAATTCCTTGAGTTACCCTCTCTATATAACTAATAGTAGACTAAAATTACTTTGTTTAAAGAATAATCTAATAATAATGAAAATAATAATAATGGCAGATGAAAAAAATAATAACTCATATCTATAAAATGAAATGGGAAATAATTATCGGATTTTGATTAAAACTGGCTACATGATTCCTCGTGGTACCCTCTCCAAATCATTGACGTTTGAGGGCATCAATGAAGATGTGGTGTGGGCAAATCTTTATAATGTCTACCAAAAGTGTACACACTGGGGGGCATCAGTCAGAGATTATTTCTATCAAATTTCATGGAAATTCATTCAGCCATTCTCAAAATATACCTTGTTTATAACAAAACAGGAACAGTCGTCTTAGAGGAAGGGAGCAGTATTCACTGTGCCCACAACAGAGGTGTAATAGAATTCTCTGAGCTCACAACAGGGGTGTGATGGTTACTGGCACTAATAATAATAATAATAATAATAATAATAATAATAATAATAATAATAAAACACCAAGAGATGAAGGACACGATCAGGAAAGAATATATGCAGAGACTCAAGGCGATACTCAAGTCAAAACTCAACGCTGGAAATATGATAAAAGCCATAAACATATGGGCAGTGCCAGTAATCAGATACAGCGCAGGAATAGTGGAATGGACGAAGGCAGAACTCCGCAGCATAGATCAGAAAACCAGGAAACATATGACAATACACAAAGCACTACCACCCAAGAGCAAATACGGACAAGGACTATACATAACACGAAAGAAAGGACGGGAGAGGACTACTAAGTATAGAGGACTGCGTCAACACCGAGAACAGAGCACTGGGGCAATATCTGAAAACCAGTGAAGACGAGTGGCTAAAGAGTGCATGGGAAGAAGGACTAATAAAAGTAGACGAAGACCCAGAAATATACAGAGACAGGAGAATGACAGACAGAACAGAGGACTGGCACAACAAACCAATGCACGGACAATACATGAGACAGACTAAAGAACTAGCCAGCGATGACAATTGGCAATGGCTACAGAGGGGAGAGCTAAAGAAGGAAAAACATGAAGGAATGATAACAGCGGCACAAGATCAGGCCCTAAGAACCAGATATGTTCAAAGAACGATAGACGGAAATAACATCTCTCCATATGTAGGAAGTGCAATACGAAAAATGAAACCATAAACCACATAGCAAGCGAATGCCCGGCACTTGCACAGAACCAGTACAAAAAGAGGCATGATTCAGTGGCAAAAGCCCTCCACTGGAGCCTGTGCAAGAAACATCAGCTACCTTGCAGTAATAAGTGGTACGAGCACCAACCTGAGGGAGTGATAGAAAACGATCACGCAAAGATCCTCTGGGACTATGGTATCAGGACGGATAGGGTGATACGTGCAAACAGACCAGACGTGACGTTGATTGACAAAGTCAAGAAGAAAGTATCACTCATTGATGTCGCAATACCATGGGACACCAGAGTTGAAGAGAAAGAGAGGGAAAAAATGGATAAGTATCAAGATCTGAAAATAGAAATAAGAAGGATATGGGATATGCCAGTGGAAATCGTACACATAATCATAGGAGCACTAGGCACGATCCCAAGATCCTTGAAAAGGAATCTAGAAAAACTAGAGGCTGAAGTAGCTCCGGGCCTCATGCAGAAGAGTGTGATCCTAGAAACGGCACACATAATAAGAAAAGTGATGGACTCCTAAGGAGGCAGGATGCAACCCGGAACCCCACACTATAAATACCACCCAGTCGAATTGGAGGACTGTGATAGAGCAAAAAAAAAAAAATAATAATAATAATAATTTTCTAACCAGAAATATTTTGGTAGACAGCTACTGACCACAAGAAAAATGCACAATCATCAAAACCAAAACTACGTAGAATTCCGCGAGGCCGTATGCATACTTTCCCTCCGAGACATAAACGCTCGTTAAAAAAAAAAAGAAAAATAAAAAAACCTTAACGATGCGTTTTTTCCAGCGCAACGCCCGCATTAGCCAGTACAGAGAAGTTTACATAATTGTGCGTCGCGATTTTCAAAAGCTCTTTTTTTTTATATATATATATAAAAAGGAATCTCCTGACGAATTCAACGCAACGCAAACGAGTCCTTTGATGAGCCATCGGACAATGGGCAGGGACGTCGAATTTCTTTTCATCGAAAATAGCTGGAAAATGTCATTGATAAATAGTTTTTTTTTATTATAAGCTTCGTCGAAACGAGGTCATTCATGCTGCTGCTTAAAGTGGAAGATCTCGTTACCCGAGGCTGATCTCGAACTTCTACTGTAACAGTAGATTGGAGCTGAAGATGAATGAGGGATCTAGGGACCCTGTGAGGACCTTTAAAATCGTCAGAATCTCTTGAAAAGGGAGAACCTCTAAAATTGTCAGGATCTCTGAAATTGCCAGGACCTCTGAAAAAGTGAGGTCCTTGGAATTGTGTGGATCTCTGAAATTATCAGGATCTCTGAAAAAGTGAGGATCTCTGAAATTGTCGGGATCTCTGAAAAAGTGAGGACCTCTGAAAGTGAGGACCTCTGAAATTGTCAGGCTCTCTGAAATTGTCAGGATCTCTGAAATTGTCAGGCTCTCTGAAATTGTCAGGATCTCTGAAATTGTCAGAATCTCTGAAAAAGTGAGGACCTCTGAAATTGTCGGGATCTCTGAAAAAGTGAGGACCTCTGAAAGTGAGGATCTCTGAAATTGTCAGGCTCTCTGAAATTGTCAGGATCTCTGAAATTGTCAGAATCTCTGAAAAAGTGAGGACCTCTGAAATTGTCAGGATCTCTGAAAAACTGAGGACTTCTGAAATTGTCAGGATCTCTGAAATTGTGTAATCTCTGAAAAAGTGATGACCTCTGAAATTGTGCTGATCTCTGAAAAAGCGAGGACCTCTGAAAATGAGGACCTCTGAAATTGCGCAGATCTCTGAAATTGACAGGATCTCTGAAAAAGTGAGGACCTCTGAAATTGTCAGGATCTCTAAAATTATAAGGAAAATCCTCACAGATCCTGAATCTCATAGAATTGAATCTTAGGGAAATAAATGTGAGATCATTATGGTGACCTCACTATTATTATTATTATTTTTATCATTATTATTATTATTATTATTATTTTTTTTTTGCTCTATCACAGTCCTCCAATTCGACTGGGTGGTATTTATAGTGTGGGGTTCCGGGTTGCATCCTGCCTCCTTAGGAGTCCATCACTTTTCTTACTATGTGTGCCGTTTCTAGGATCACACTCTTCTGCCTTCTGCATGAGGCCTGGAGCTACTTCAGCGTCTAGTTTTTCTAGATTCCTTTTCAGGGATCTTGGGATCGTGCCTAGTGCTCCTATGATTATGGGTACGTGGGATCGTGCCTAGTGCTCCTATGATTATTATTATTATTATTATTATTATTATTATTATTATTATTAGTGTATCCACACCGTCAAGAAAGTCGATATTTATACAAGAGGGTCGAGGAGACGTCATGTCCCAAATCTAGTGACGTTACTTACCGTCCTAAACATATTTCTTCATACATTCCAAATGTTTAAAAGGGCTCTTATCCTGCAATCAAGGTCTCACAAGAGAGGATTCCTTCACGTTCAAAAACGAGAACCTATTAAAAGATAGTAAATATATGAGCATAAGCAGTAACAGATGTCATCAATCAAATATGACAGTTAAACGTCTTCCAATTCAGGATTACAGCCACTCTTCGACAAATGAGCGTCGACATCAATTAATAGTGGCTGGTAGACCATTCCGCAATCTGATAGTAAAGGGAATGAAAGTCTCGGGCACTGGGCAATGGGGCTTAGTGGTACATTAGCGGAATGTGACACTTGTTCTGCAAAGTGAGTAGCACGCACTGATTCCGCGTGAAGAAGCAATATGTACTTATTCTCTACAAAGCAAGAAGCACGGACTAATCTTTGGAAAACGAGAGGTAAGCACTAATCACCTGCTAAGCAGACAAATCACTAACAAAACAAAGATACAATAATGGTCTCAGAAGACTACCTTGTGAAACACCAGACAAGATAGGCCAAGATTCATTGGAAAGTCTGTCAGCACAACAATGTAAGAGATCAAGTGAGTAACCTTCATCAGCTGGATTCATACCCATTGTCAAGGTTCTTCTGTCATCGATACCTAAATATTTCCTATGGCCAAATCGCTCCTTATTTCAGGCCTACAGGATTAAATTCTAAGGAACCTTAGAATTTAATCCTTAGAATTGTCTAGTAATTGTTGAAATCAGGCCTAATACAAGTCTCTGGAATATTGGTCATCAGCAAGAATGCTGCTACTTATGAAACCAAAATGGCAAAATGTTCTGAAATTTGGAGAGAGGAACCCGGACACCTTTGCAACATTGATGGGTAAACCCATCTGTTTCTCTTCAATCTTTAGGTGTCTTGAAAACCAAAATAGGTGAGAATTTGTTCAAGGTGACAGGTATCAAGAAAAGGAATGCATTCTGAAGACAGGTGTTTACCATTAGCTTAAATGGCTTGAAGAGTGTATGTCAAGATATCTTAAACTTGCTCTCCCAAAGAGTTTGAATTATATATTGCTCAGTGGTTTCAACTTGATTAAGTGTAAGGAAAACGGAGCCATTTGATGAGATACTGTAAATTACCTGTTCAAGAAGCATAAATCCATAAGGGAGCAATTTACTTAAATGGCCTCTTGCTGTGTTCATGCCTTATATTAATGACAAATTTCCATCGTAAAGAAAGTTAAGCAAGAAGGAATGAATGCACTGAAATGGCATTTTGCCTTATCATATTTAATACCCTCGAAAGAGCCAAGATAGAGATGACAGTTCCTAAGTGTTCGAGAGAAAAGAAACTAAAGCCATACAGTGCTGAAGCTAAAATAGATGATAAATAGGGAGACCCTGAGAGGACCCCAGCACTCTGAATGACTTTGAAGAATGAAATATTAATAGAAGGGAACTTGATTATTACTAGGCCCAAGGACAGGCTCGTCAGCAGTGATAAATCCTGATCCAAAGGTTTTTGGTGAAATAAGGGGCAAAAGACAGTGCCATTTTCATAAAGTAAGAAACATTGAAGCTTAACCTGTCAAATATTTTGAAGGGGGAGGGGCAAAAGACAGTGCCTTTCTTATAGTGTAAGAAACATTTAAGTTTATTCTGTCAAATATTTTGGAGAGGAAGGGGCAAAAGACAGTGCCCTTCTTATTAAGTAAGAGATCAAGTAAGAGACATCGAAGCTTAACCTATCAAATATTTTGAAGAGGAGGGGGCAAAAGACAGTGCCCTTCTTATAAAGTAAGAAGCAATGAAGCTTAACCTGACAAATATTTTGAAGAGGAAGGGGCAAAAGACAGTGCCTTTCTTATAGTGTAAGAAACATTTAAGTTTATTCGTGAAATCGTTTGGATAGGAAGGGGTAAAAGACAGTGCCCTTCATATAAATCAAGAAACAGCATTGAAGCTTAACCTGTCAAAATATTTGAAGAGGAAGGGGCAAAAGACAGTGCGTGCCCAACTTATAAAGTAAGAAACATTGAAGCTTAATCTGTCAAATATTTTGGAGAGGAAGTCCCTTTGACAAAAAGAGAGTAGCTACATGACAGTAGGAACTATTGACTACAGAAGACCTCTGTATTGGCACCAGGACAAACCTGAGTCCATCAAAAGCCATGCAAACAATGATATCCATATTTTCTCTTTGTGGTCATGGAATAAGTTTAAGAAGTAAAGAACGAACAGACTTCTTATCCCAAAAAGCCTCCTCAAGGCCTCAGAGTCTCAGGAAAATGACGATTCCTGGTACTTGGGCAAATCAGTTAATGGAACGAGGGGTATTTGGAGATTGCAAAGACCACAAACTAGTACATCCCCTCTCCACAAAAAATATTCTCATTTTACTTATTTAAGTCCTTTGAGCCTCTGTTGACCTCAAGAGTTAATTGAGTACTTGGTTGTTTGCTGTTAAAACATTTAAAACAGGAAGGCCTCGATGAGGTAATAGTCTCTTTATCAGACGTCTGTTAGCACGCCCACCCACCCACCCACCCACCCACCCACACACACACACACACACACACACACACACACACACACAAAGAACTGCTGTCCCGCTGGAATTTAAAATGTGCAAAACCTCAAACAAAATCTCTGTACTTAATTCCAACCTTCTCTACATTACTAAGACACCTTAAGCCTCCGTTCGTCAAACCCCATCAAGTCAACCTTCTTGTTGCTATAGTAGATCCACATCAACCGTGCATTTGATGTCTAGACCAGTCCCTTACGACGCTGTTGATGGGCTGTTGATAAGCCAGTCACAGGACTGGAAACTCTCAGTCTCTCTCGAGAGTGCACATGGGTAGGATCTATATTCCACCTCTCCTGAGGAGTACGTGTTTCAACATACATCCTGCCAATATGAACGCTTGAGAGAGACTGAGAGTTTCCAGCCCTGTGATTGGCTTATCAACAGCCAGTCAGGAGCGTCGTAAGGGACTGGCCTAGACACCAAATGCACGGTTGATGTGAATCTACTATAGCAACAAGAAGGTTGACTTGATGGGGTTTGACGAACGGAGGCTTAAGGTGTCTTAGTAATGTAGAGAAGGTTGGAATTAAGTACAGAGATGTTGTTTGAGGTTTTGCACATTTTAAATTCCAGCGGGACAGCAGTTCTTTGTGTGTGTGTGTGTGGGCACCGTCCGCCAGTTCATTAAGATCCCCCCACCCCCACCCCCGCCCCGTCACGCCCAAAAAGCGGGACTCCTCGAGTGAGGTTCAAGTTTGAGTAGGGAAAAACGCTATTTCATATGTTGGGAGGCCCATTAAAAAAGTCGTATGAGAGAGAAAGAGAGAAAAAAAGGGGCAGATGCGGCTTCGCTGAAGTCTGGAAGAAAAATAGGTTATTTTCCTTACGTTTTGTTATTACATTAAATATTCATAAGTACGAGCGCGCGCGCATGCCGGAGCCTGGAAAGTGAAAGACGTGTCACTCCTGGAGTTGACGGTAATCAATTTGAATAGAATATCGATTTAGGCCAAAGGCCAAGCCCTGGGACCCATAAGGTCATTCAGAGCTACAACGGAAATTGACAGTAAAAGGGTTTGAAAGGTGTAACAGGAGGAATTCCTCGCAGTTACACTAGAAGATGGATAGAAAGATGGAAAAAAAGAGAATACGAACGAGGGTACAGTAAAGGGAATGAAAGGGGGTTGCAGCTAGGGGCCGAAGGGATGCTACAAAAAACCTCAAGTAATGCCTACAGTGCACCGCATGAGGTGCACTGACGGCACTAGTATAGGCCCCTACGGAGGCTAATTAAATTCTCTTTACAACTGAGAGGATAGCCAGTCAATGACGTACCTGGTGGTCAGTCGACTGTCCTAGGTCGCCCTTGACCTTCAACAGGACGGTGTCAAAATATTTGAACCTCCCGAGATGAGGTTGCTAGCCTCACACCCCATATTTCACTTTGCTTGACCTCGATGCTCATTCATAGATGGGTCGACTGGTGGTCAGCAGCAGCAGCAGATGAGAGCCCGGGGTCCCACCCTCCCTCTCTCTCTCTCTCTCTCTCTCTCTCCAAATTAACCTCAGGAGCCAATCTTCGCAATTCAGTCCTATCCTAGAGAATCCCCCCCCCCCCCGACCCCCTTTATTCCCCCTCCCATCCTACAGGAACGTGACATTCTTTTGGACGTGTGCATGTCTAGTCCAGTCTCCTCCTCAGCCTCTCTGTCTCCTTGAGAGAGAGAGAGAGCGACTGTTTTGAACGTGGGGTCGTCGCTTGAAGAGAACTTAATGTTTATCTCTCTCTCTCTCTCTCTCTCTCTCTCTCTCGCTATATATATTATATATATATATATATATATATATATATATATATACATATATAATATATATATATATATATATACATATATATATATATATATATATATATATATATATATATATATATATATATATATATATATATATATATATAGCGAGAGAGAGAGAGAGAGAGAAGAGAGAAGAAAAAGAAATAATAAACATTAAGTCTCTTCAAGCGACGATCCCACGTTCAAAACAGTCGCTCTCTCTCTCTCTCTAGTGAGATAAGGAGCACGAGAGAGAGAAAGAGTGAAAGAGATAAAGATTATCGACTACACGATACAATATAAGAATATATATATAATATATATATATATATACACACACACAACACACACACATAGGTAAAAACCGCATGGTACAGGGTGGACCATGTACGATCAATGTATACAACCCAAGAAAAGTACATTATAACGCGTCCTGACACCGGAGTAGAGGTCTTTAGCTCCGTTTCTCACCAACAACAAGTCGCGACTGATGCCCATCTCCGATGTCAGGACGCGTTATAATGTACTTTTTTTGGGGGGGGTTGTTCACGCTGATCGTACATGGTCCACCCTGAACCATGCGGTTTTTTACCCTATATATATATATATATATATATATATATATATATATATATATATATATATATATATATATATATATATATATATATATTTGTATCTTGTAGTCGATAATCTTTATCTCTTTCACTCTCTCTCTCTCTCGTGCTCCTTATCTCACTATACTCTCTCTCCGCGGACTTCTCTCGCTCTCTATCTCTCTCTCTCTCTCTCTCCAGATGAGAGAAATGGAGAGAAAAGTAAATGAAGAGAAATTAAAAACGATAGAAATGGAAGAGAGGGCATTTTAAAAAAAATGATAGAAATGGAAGAAAGACATTTTAAAAAAATGATAGAAATGGAAGAAAGACATTTTAAAAAAATTTTATAGAAATGGAAGAAAGACATTTTAAAAAAATGATAGAAATGGAAGAAAGACATTTTAAAAAAATGATAGAAATGGAAGAGAGACATTTTTAAAAAACGATAAATGGAAGAGAGACATTTTAAAAAAAATTATAGAAATGGAAGAGAGACATTTTTTCAAAAATGATAGAAATGGAAGAGAGGCATTTTATGATAGAAATGGAAGAGAGACCATTTTTAAAAAAACGATAAATGGAAGAGAGACATTTTAAAAAAAATTATAGAAATGGAAGAGAGACATTTTTCAAAAATGATAGAAATGGAAGAGAGGCATTTTAAAAAAATGATAGAAATGGAAGAGAGACATTTTAAAAAAAATTATAGAAATGGAAGAGAGACATTTTTCAAAAATGATAGAAATGGAAGAGAGACATTTAAAAAAAATGATAAAAATGGAAGAAAGACATTTTAAAAAAATGATAGAAATGGAAGAAAGACATTTTAAAAAAATGCTAGAAATGGAAGAAAGACATTTAAAAAAAATGATAGAAATGGAAGAGAGACATTTTTAAAAAACGATAAATGGAAGAGAGACATTTAAAAAAAAAATTTATAGAAAAATGGAAGAGAGACTTTTTAAAAAATGATAGAAAAATGGAACGAGAGACATTTTATAAAAAAATTTATAGAAATGGAAGAGAGACATTTTAAAAAAATGATAGAAATGGAAGAGAGACATTTTTAAAAAATGATAGAAATGGAAGAGAGACATTTTAAAAAAAATTATAGAAATGGAAGAGAGACATTTTTAAAAAACGATAAATGGAAGAGAGACATTTTAAAAAAATGATAGAAATGAAAGAGAGACATTTTAAAAAAATGATAGAAATGAAAGAGAGACATTTTTAAAAAACGATAAATGGAAGAGAGACATTTTAAAAAAAATTATAGAAATGGAAGAGACATTTTAAAAAAATGATAGAAATGGAAGAGAGACATTTTTCAAAAATGATAGAAATGGAAGAGAGACATTTAAAAAAAATGATAGAAATGGAAGAGAGACATTTTAAAAAATGATAGAAATGGAAGAGACATTTTAAAAAAGATAGAAATGGAAGAGAGGACATTTAAAAAAAATGATAGAAAGGTGAAGAGAGACATTTTAAAAAAAGATAGAAATGGAAGAGAGACATTTAAAAAAAATGATAGAAATGGAAGAGAGACATTTTTAAAAAATGATAGAAATGGAAGAGAAACATTTTTCAAAAATGATAGAAATGGAAGAGAGACATTTAAAAAAATGATAGAAATGGAAGAGAGACATTTTTTAAAAATGATAGAAATGGAAGAGAGACATTTTTAAAAAATGATAGAAATGGAAGAGAGACATTTAAAAAAAATGATAGAAATGGAAGAGAGACATTTTTTAAAAAAATGATAGAAATGGAAGAGAGAGACATTTTAAAAAAAAATTATAGAAATGGAAAAGAGAGGACATTTTGTAAAAAAAATGATAGAAATGGAAGAGAGACATTTTTAAAAAATAAAAAATGATAGAAATGAAAAGAGAGACATTTTAAAAAAAAATGATAGCAATGGATTGAGAGGACATTTTAAAATAATGATAGAAATGGAAGAGAGACATTTAAAAAAAATGATAGAAATGGAAGAGAGACATTTAAAAAAAATTATAGAAATGGATGAGAGACATTTTTTAAAAATGATAGCAATGGAAGAGAGACATTTTTAAAAAATTATAGAAATGGAAGAGAGACATTTTTAAAAAATTATAGAAATGGAAGAGAGACATTTTTAAAAAAATATAGAAATGGAAGAGAGGACATTTTTAAAAAAATGATAGCATGGAAGAGAGACATTTTTAAAAAATTATAGAAATGGAAGAGAGACATTTTTAAAAAAAAATGATAGAAATGAAGAGAGACATTTTAAAAAAAAATGATAGAAATGAAAGAGAGACATTTTAAAAAAATGATAGAAATGGAAGAGAGACATTTTAAAAAAATGATAGAAATGAAAGAGAGACATTTTAAAAAAATGATAGAAATGAAAGAGAGACATTTTAAAAAAATGATAGCAATGGATGAGAGACATTTAAAAAAATGATAGAAATGGAAGAGAGACATTTAAAAAAAATGATAGCAATGGATGAGAGACATTTTAAAATAATGATAGAAATGGAAGAGAGACATTTTTAAAAAAATGATAGAAATGGAAGAGAGACATTTAAAAAAAATGATAGAAATGGAAGAGAGACTTTAAAAAAATTATAGAAAGGGAAGAGAGACTTTAAAAACAAAAAAATGATAGAAATGGAAGAGAGACATTTAAAAAATGATAGAAATGGATAGAGACTTTAAAAAAAAATGATAGAAATGGAAGAGAGACACTTTAAAAAAATGATAGAAATGGAAGAGAGACATTTTTAAAAAATGATAGAAATGGAAGAGAGACATTTTTAAAAAATGATAGAAATGGAAGAGAGACATTTAAAAAAATGATAGAAATGGAAGAGAGACATTTTTAAAAAATGATAGAAATGGAAGAGAGACATTTAAAAAAAATGATAGAAATGGAAGAGAGACATTTAAAAAAAATGATAGCAATGGATGAGAGACATTTTAAAAAAATGATAGAAATGGAAGAGAGACATTTTTAAAAAAAATGATAGAAATGGAAAGAGAGACATTTTTTTAAAAAATGATAGAAATGGAAGAGAGACATTTAAAAAAAATGATAGAAATGGAAGAGAGACATTTTTAAAAAATGATAGAAATGGAAGAGAGACATTTAAAAAAAAATGATAGAAATGGAAGAGAGACATTTAAAAAAAAAATGATAGAAAATGGAAGAGAGACCCTTTTTAAAAAATATAGATAATGAAGAGAGAAACATTTTCAAAAAAAATTATAGAAATGGAAGGAGAGACATTTAAAAAAAAATATAGAAAGAAATGGAAGAGAGACATTAAAAAAAATGATAGAAATGGAAGAGAGACATTTAAAAAAAATTATAGAAATGGAAGAGAGACATTTAAAAAAAAATGATAGAAATGGAAGAGAGACATTTAAAAAAAATGATAGAAATGGATGAGAGACATTTAAAAAAATGATAGAAATGAAAGAGAGACATTTAAAAAAATGATAGAAATGGAAGAGAGACATTTTTAAAAAATGATAGAAATGGAAGAGAGAAATATCAAAATATGAGAGAAATTAAAAAATGATAGAAATGGAAGAGAAGACTTAAAAAGTGATAGAAATGGAAGAGAAACATTTAAAAATGAGAGAAATGGAAGAGAGAAAAATAAAATTTCGAGAGAAGTGGAAGCGAGAAATAAAAAAATGAGAGATATGGAAGAGATAAAAATCAAATATGAGAGAAATAAAAAAATGAGAGATGTGGAAGACAGAAAAACCAAACATGAGCGGAATAGAAGAGAAAAATAAAAATATGACAAAAATTAAAATATGAGAGAAATGGAAAAGAGCAAAATCAAAATATCACAGAAATTAAAAAAATGAGAGAAATGGAAGAGATAAAAATCAAAATATCTTTCCCTGGGCAAATGACTTACCGAGAGGGTTGGGGGGGAGGGGGATGGAGGGCGGGGGGTGGGTGTTTGGTGGGGGGATGAGTAATATAGAGGACAACATTATATAAAAACTTGAAAAATCGAGGGAGTCAAATTGACAAAAATGAGAGAAAAAAAGAGAATGGAAATAAGAGAAAGACAAAAATAAAGACAAAATAAACATAATAGAAATGACAGGATGTCAAATCAGAACCAAAATTCAAGAGAAAGACAAAATAACAAAATAAAAGCAAGCAAATAACGACAGAAATATAAGAGAAAATAAATTATTAAAGATGGGATATGGAAGATGGAGTAAATATAATAAAAACAATAGAGAAAGAGAGGGAGTGAAATCAGAACCAAAAATGAAAAAAAATGAAATGACAAATAATAAAAGCAACTAAATAACAACAAAGATATTAGAACAAAATAAAAAAGATAAAAAATAATAAAAAGTGGAAAGCGAAATGCGATAAAAAGAGGAAATGAGAGAGAAAAAAAAATGAAAGAAAAACTAAAATAAAATGAATGAGAAAACTACATTCCAAAAAATTCAAAGCGGAAGGAAAGGTCAAGGTGAAACAAGATTGAGGAATTGACAGAGTAAATACGACGAGAGAGAGAGAGAGAGAGAGAGAGAGAGAGATGGAGCTGTTTTTTTTTATACAGGAGGGAAAGAGGGGTCAGCTTTCAGATGAAAATAAAATCTAAACGTTGTATCTCTTAGGATAGCTTGTATCGCATCAAAATCGAAGGAGATGGGAAGATTTGTATCCCCTATCAGTATCCCATCAAAAGGATGACATCCCAGTATCTAATATCCCATCAAAAAACGCGGATTATGTTAGTGTCCCATCAAATGGTGATCATCCAGTATCCCAGCAAAAGGGGTGGAATGGGTCAGTATCCCATCAAAAGAGGTGGCATCCCAGTACCCAGTATCCTCCAGCATCCCTCAAAAAGGGGACCCCAGCATCCAATAAGAAAAGATGGAATCCCAGCATCCGCATAAAGGTAGTAGGAGTGGGAGTGTGATATCCAAGTATCCCCCGAAAATGTAGTATCCCGGTACCCACTTGAAAGGAAGAGAGAAACGGGTTATCCCAGTATCCCCTTACCAAAAAAAGCAAGGTAAATCATTACCACAGCAAAAGAAGGATGCTATCCTAAAAATAGACGTGGGATATCCCACAGGGATACTCCTGAAAAACAAGGGGATACGGTATCACCCTAAAACAGAGAGTGAGACGACCCAATAACCTCGTATACCATTACCCACACAAAAAGGACTGCCTGTGGCCGAGACGCCTCAGTATCCCCTGAGCGTCTGAGAAGGGATGACCTACTTGTCAGACTGGTCCTGAATAACATCTCGTTCCGGGGGTTGGGGAGGGGGAGGGGTTAGTGTGAAGGGGTTGGGGGTAATATTCAGGAGGGTCATACTTGTAACAAGTATGACTTGTCTTTACACAGAGTATTCCTGAGAAGTGGAAAAAGAAAAAAATAACAGGAGACTACTTCTATCCGCAATTACCTGACGTTCTACGCAATTTCAAGACAATAATGTGTGTGTGTTCTGTTTAACATGCGCATCATTTATTTTTAACATTTTCATTCTAATGAATAAGCATAAATATCCTATCCTACAATTCATAATCTTTAACTCAACGCGAAACACCTTTTTCAGAACTTTCTACGCTTTCCTAAACCCCCCAACAAGAACAACAATAACAACAAGAACAACAAAGTAGTTTGTAGGCTTACTCCCCGAGCAAGCGGAATGCACTTCTATTGAGCTGAGAATGAGGTGGCTGTTTCTGTTTCTCCTGACGAAGTGAATGAGAAGAAAGATACAAACAAAGAAAAAAGTGCAACTTAGAACACTGTGCTGTACATAACATTGTTACATTAAATTGCTCCTTGCATAGAAGGCTCAACATTTCAACTGCTAACTGGTAAAACTTACTTAGTCATGGTATCAGCTTGCTCTTATTTCCATGGTGGGAAAGAATGGAGAATTAGTGGGGAATTGGTAGTAAAAAAAAATCATCAAGGTAGGGGATGACAACTAATCAAGTTTTTGAAAACTGTGTACTTAGTATAATAATAAAAATAATAATAATAATAATAATAATAATAATAATAATAATAATAATAATAATAATAAAACATTAGACCTCCTATGCAAAGCTGACTTGCAGGGATATGACACGCTCCTAAAGGCATCACTCAAAAAAATCTCTCTCTCTCTCTCTCTCTCTCTCTCTCTCTCTCTCTCTCTCTCACACACACACACACACACCACACACACACACACAATCATAACTGATTGAAATTCCTCAGCATTTTCTGACGACTGGGAGAATTAAATGACACAAAAAAAATTGAAAATAAAAAGAGATGATATATTATCCAGATCTTTCTATTCATACATTACCTGATTTATTGTCTTGTTTCATGGGGGGAAATATATTATATAATAATGTTTTCTGTATACATTCACGAACTATGACCTAATTTCTTGTGTGAAAAATGGGGGCAAGTTTGCAATAAACTAAATTTACATTATTACTCTTAGTGATCTCTGAGACTTCATCATTAAGTGCGTAATAAATTCATTGTAGCCAAGTATGCAATAAACTACATTTACATTACACAACTTAGTGATCACTTCGATTTCATCATTAAGTATGCAATAAATTCATCGTAGCCAAGTATACAATAAACTAAACTTACATTACTACATAATGATCACTTGGACTTCATCATTAAGTGTGCAACAAATTCATTGTAGCCAAGTATGCAATAAACTAAATCTACATTATTACTACTTAGTGATCACTTAGACTTCATCATTAAGTGTGCAATAAATCAGTTTTAGCAAAGTGTGCAATAAACTAAGCTTAATGAGCACTAGGATTTTATAATGAAGTGTGCAATAAATAAAATTTTCATACCACTATCTGTAAGAATCATGAAGACCTTGCATGGGTGGCCATGAAACTATCAGATGGGTCTGCCCCATCCTCTTTACTTCGACCTTCATTTTAAACTCTTTTACTTCTCTGATTTTTTAACCTATAACCTGCTCACGTTATAGAGGCTGAATTACCCCATAGTATGTGACCATCTCGAGAAAAATGAAAGATTAAAGGTACTTGTAAACTGTGGATTGCTTAATTGTTTAACTTACTCATTCTAAGCATATTCTGGCGTCACGACAACATAGGTCATAGACGGCCCCATCCCCCCTCCCCCCAAAAGAACAATTCTACTCTAAACTTAAATATAGAAAAAGGAAACAAATCTTAAAAGAGATTATATATACATTATATATATATATATATATATATATATATATTATATATATATATATATATATAGTATATATTTATATATATATATATATAATATATATATATATATATATATATATATTATATAATATATTATATATATATATATATTATAAAATATATGAATACATCTTAGTTTAAGTCTTATAATTAGTCTTACCGTTATATGAATAAAGGTGGTGAAATCATAAGAGAGAAAAAAAGATAAAAAAAATGCAATTAACAAGCTGCCTTACGCAATATGGTTAGAGTTGTGGCGCCCTTGGGGTCGGATTGCTGTTTGAAAAGTCTTCGGCGCGAGGAGGAGTCCCGGGGAGGAGTAGGAGGAAGAGGAGGAGGAGGCGTCGCGGTGGCTGCTGCTGTAGTAACAGCAGCTGCAGCTGCTGCTGTGGTTGAGACAGCAGCAGAGGGGGCAAACTAACTAGATAATAATACGTCTTCAACTAAGTCAGCTACTGAGAGTACATAGTGATACTTATTTGCAAAAGGCCACAGGAATATGTATATATATAGATGGTAAATATAGCAATATATAGCTGTCGTTCGAGCAACTGGGTAGACATGATTCATCAGGATGCATAATAAGATGTCTTGGTTTAAATAGCAGTGAAGAAGGCTACTTGATTCAGCTCTGACTGCACAGACAAATGGCTACTTGAATTAGTACTGGACTCTCTGATATAATGGCTTAGCATTCTAGGATAGGTCTTTCAGAGCAGACATATCAAGGTGGCTGATTACAACAACAGTGAAGCCTACTAGATTTGGTTCTGAATTCACAGGCACATGGCTACTTGAATTAGTACTGGACTCTGAGATAATGGCTCATCAGAAAATGGCAGACATAATTGAGTGGCTGATTACAACAGCAGTGAAGCCTACTAGATTTAGTTCTGAATTCACAGGCACATGGCTACTTGAATTAGTGCTGGACTCTGAGATAATGGCTTATCAGAAAATGGCAGACATAATGTGGCTGATCATAATAGCATGGAAAAAGGCTACTTGATTCAGCTCTGAATGCACAGAAATATAGCTACTTGAGTTTAGTAATGGACTCTCTGATATAATGTCTTAGCAGTCTAGGATAAAACTTTCAGAGCAGACATATTAAGGTGGTTGATTACAACAGCAGTGAAAAAGGCTACTTGATTCAGCTCTGAATTCACGGAAAACGGCTACTTGAGTTAGCACTGGACTCTCAGAAGCACTGGCCAGTCAGTCTAGGATAAAACTTTCAGAAAATGGCTACTTGAATTAGTGCTAAACGCTGCCTAATTTAGCACTGACCTCTCAGAAGAAAGTGGTCACTTAAATTTGTACTAGACTGTCAGATAAATGGCTTCATAAATAGCACTGAACTTAGAAAATTTGCTACTTGAATTAGCACTGAACTTTCAGAAAAATGGCTTCCTCAATTTGGGCTATCTCTCAAAAAATGGCCAGTTGAATTAGCACTTTTTTTAAAGGACTTATTTGATTAGCTTTGAATCCTCATGGAAAAAAACTGATTAATTTGGGTAAATAACTTCTTAAGGAGCACAGTCATATGGCTAATTTACAAGAAATGAACTCTAAAAAAACATGGGGATTAAAATGATCATAGAGTCCAGGATAACACTGATTAAAACGGAGCAAAGTTCAGAAAAATATTAACTTAACTTGCAAGGAGCTCTTAATTCATAATGAAAATGAATTATACAAATTTGGCCATTGAAATCATTACTGAAATCATTACTGAAGTCCAGAAATCCCAATAGACAAATAGAAACATTGCCACTAAAGCATCACGTTAAGTCTGATGACACTAGCTCTGATCTTTGGAAAACTGTGATGCCATACGGAGGTCCCTGACTCAAGGCCATCACTGACTTGAACATCGAAGTTTATCCAGGAAACGCTGATGATTCACGTCTGACCAAAACGTTGCTTGGGTGAATTCGTCCTTTTGAACTGACGCACAGTCTATAGATAGTCGCAGGTGTTACTAATAGCAGATTTCAAATTCGCAGCTCAAAGGGACAGCTTGGAGGAAGAAACTGTGGACTCTATAGCATTCAGCTTGTTAGACTTCCTGACATTTTCAGAAGGGAACCTTCCTTCTATGTTTATTGAGAGTTAAGTGACTCCGGTAGTTTTCAAAGCCAGTCTCTTCCAGGAAGCTGTCCCTTTTGCCCCTGCATATACGATGCGTTTACAGTGATGTGATACTAGTAACCAAAGGGGTTTTACTTACAGGCAAATGCTCTTTTGTTTTACAGAAATTTACACTTACACAGTCACTTGGTTCTTGCTTTTAGGGAAGGTTGAGGAGAATGAAAAAAGCTTTTAAAGAATCATTTTAACAATTGTTTTAACATCGGTTATTCAACTTGGGTTAGTTTCAAGTTTAAGATATACTCCACAGCTATTGGCTGAGGTCCTTCTAAGAGAAGACCAGCCGATGGCATTGCAGTATATCACTTAGAAGATTTGTTTAAAAAAAATTGTGCATTGTCTTGGATATGGATAACTGGCGGAGCTGAAAGGCATCGGTCACATTTTAAGAAAAGTTCACCAACTGGAACTTGAAGTTTGAAGAACTACCTGAATGGAATTTTGAAGAATAATTGAACACCTGCGAGCCTTTCAGAACCGGCCCAGCGGATCTCTCATCCAGTTGGCTGAATGAAGTGTGGTAAAGTGTCATCAGCATCAGAAACACCAAAAGGTCCGGCCAGTGATAACCAGGGACGATGATCCCAAGTCTACCAGTCACTGATGATGAAGTTTTGCTACAGCATGAAACTGACCCATGAAATGCAGTGTTATATCTACGATCCTATTGAAATACGACCCTAAGACTACGATAGTGCAGTAGGATATATAGCCAAAGTTACGGGGTATCCTAAAGAGGGGATGGAGGGACTATGCTCAATGGATTCCGGTTAAGAATTCCTCGGGCAGACATCCTGATCAGAGCTGACGACGGTGGTGCTTGGGAACGACTGCCCCCTGTCTGTCTGTCTTGGGTTACCTCTGCTCTGGGGAATTGTCGCAGCATCTCTCTTCTTGACTAGTCAAGATCTAGAATACATATTGGTATGCTAGAGCATGATGCAAGTGAGCTATGGTAGATTAATATCAACCGTGCATTTGATGTCTAGGCCCTTCCCTTACGACGCTCCTGATTGGCTGTCGATAAGCCAATCACGGGGCTGGAAACTCTGTCATTGGCTCATCTACAGCCAATCAGAACCTTACGACGCTCCTGATCGGCTGTTGATTAGCCAATCACGGGACTGGAAGGTCTCAGTCTCTCTCGAGAGTTCACACAGGCAGGATGTATGTTCCAAACATACATCCTGCCTATGTGAACTCTCGAGAGAGACTGAGGAGAGTTTCCAGCCCTGTCATTGGCTTATCAACAGCCAATCAGGAGCGTTGTAAGGGACTCTACTAGACATCAAATGCACGGCTGATGTGAATCTCCTATAGTATACCTAGAGACTGTCGTGTCCCCTAGGTATTCTAGAATGTGCGAGCAGGCAGCAAACGCCTAGGCAAGAGCAAGATAGCTAGTCCCCTCTAGCCTGAGACAACCCAAGACCAGAGTAGAGACAGAGGTCCTTCCCAAGCTCTCATCAGATCAGCTCTGACGTCACAGGACTTCTCGAGGGATTCTTCCCGGAACTGCTTATTACAAGATGGTGTAAAATAAATAAATAAAGAGTCATAGAAATAAAATTAAAGAAAAGAGAAGAACTAAAATATGAGGGGCCCAGGCCCCTTTTCTAATTCAGTAAAAGGGATAAACTTCTGTACATATTTTTAAGAGAAACTGCTAGGATAGCTAACCTGGGTCGCAACATCGAGCTCGACCTGAAAATGATGGAAATATTCAGTCATGTTTCTCAAACAAAAATATATTTTTTTCATATATAGATGTAAACACAGCTTAGGTATATGCAATCAATGTGTAAATGAGAAATATACATTAAGAATAAAAAAAATGAATATGTTCCTCCTTGTAGAATAGCGTCAAGAAGTGGTGTTAAATCCTTAAGCACAGTAATAATGTAATACTTACCAGTGTCAGTTCTAAACTTAAGGTCAATGAAACAGCTTAAAACTAAAGAATATATATATATATATATATATATATATATATATATATATATATATATATATATATATATATATATATATATATATACAGGTAACCTACTACAAGAGTGACAAATGTAGCTACGCAGGTTGGAGATACATCTGCCTACTGGAAGTTGTTCAAATAAACAGTGAATATGGATTGTAGGTAAATTCTACTAAATTGTGAGAAAAATAAAAATATATGTATAACTTTTCATTCGTAGTAGGTGAATACTCTTGACAAAAACCAAATGCAACCAGGACAATACTTCGCTTCAAACACGTACAAGGAATTTATGACGAAACGTTGTAAATCCTTTGCATAAAATGAATGACGACCATTTCTTGTTATTTGCATTGTTTTAAAAGAATTATACTTGGCAGTTATTTCTCTCCAACTGCCGAATTCTTTACAGGTATTGGTAGCAAACATGCCTTTATGAGATTAGAAGAGAGTTGTCAGTTATTTAAGTTAGAGAATCTGGAATAAGGTTAAGATTCGATAGAGATAAGACATTTTTTTTCTTTTTTAAAATAAAAATTGGTTAGTATGCTTCCAATAATGTTACAATCTAGTACATAAATAGGCACTTCAACCCCAAACCAACCCGTCCGCCGCCTCCCCACGCCCCAAAAAATGACAATTAGCGAGGAATCAGAGGAATTTATTTTTGGCGATTAGAAATACATTTCTCGATATAATGTGGTTTGGATCCCACAATAAGTTGTAGGTCCCGTTGCTAAGAAACCAATTGGTTCCTAGCCACGTAAATAAAAATCTAATCTTTCGGGCCAGCCCTAGGAGAGCTGTTAATCAGCTCAGTGGTCTGGTAAAACTAAGATACCTTTAAGTCAACATAGAGTAAGTCAGTGGTCTGGTAAAACTAAGATAACTTTAGGTCAATATAGGTTAGGTCAGTGGTCTGGTAAAACTAAAATAACTTTCGGTCCATATAGAGTAAGTCAGTGGTCTGGTAAAATTAAAGTAACTTTAGGTCAATACAGAGTAAGTCAGTGGTCTGGTAAAACTAATGATAGCTTTAGGTAGGTCATTATAGAGTAATTTTTGGTCTGATAAAACTTAGTTAACTTTAGATCAATATAGAGTAAGTCGATGGTCTGGTAAACCTAAGATAACTTTAGGTCAATATAGAATCAGTCAGTGGTCTGATATAACTAAGATAACTTTAGGTCAACATAGAGTAAGTCAGTGATCTGGTAAAACTAAGATAACTTCAAGTCAATATAGAGTAAGTCAGTGGTCTGGTAAAACTAAAGATAGCTTTAGATCAATATAGAGTCATTTTTGGTCTGGTAAAACTTAGATATCTTTAGGTCAATATAGATTAAGTCAGTGGTCTGGTAAAACTAAGATAACTTTAGGTCATATATAGAGGTCAATATAGAGTAAGTCAGTGGTCTGGTAAAACTAAGATAACTTTAGGTCAATGTAGAATAAGTCAGCAGTCTGGCAAAACTAAGGATAACTTTAGGTCAATGTAGAGTAAGTCAGCAGTCTGGTAAAACTAAAGATAGCTTTAGGTCAATATTGAGTAAGTCAGTGGTCTGGTAAATTAAGATAACTTTAGGTCAATATAGGGTAGGTCAGTGGTCTGGTAAAACTAAAGACAGCTGTAGGTCAATACAGAATCAGTCAAAGGTCTGGTATAACTAAGATAACTTTAGGTCAATATAGAGTAATTTTTGGTCTGGTAAAACTAAGATAACTTTAGGTTAATACAGAGTAAATTTTGGTCTGGTATAACTAAGATAACTTTCGGTCAATACAGAGTAATTTTTGGTCTGGTAAAACTAAGATAACTTTAGGTCAATATAGAGTAATTTTTGGGTTGGTAAAACTAAGAAAACTTTAGGTCAATAAGAGTAAGTCAGTGGTCTGGTAAAACTAAGATACCTTTAGGTCAATAAGAGTAAGTCAGTGGTCTGGTAAAACTAAGATACCTTTAGGTCAACATCGAGTAATTTTTGGTCTGGTAAAACTAAGATAAATTTAAGTTAATATAGGGTAAGTCAGTGGTCTGGTATAACTCGAATAACTTTAAGTCAACATAGAGTAAGTCAGTAGTCTGGTAAAACAAAGATACACTTAACTTTAGGTCAATATACAGTAAGGTAGGAGTACTAAATGAGAGAAAGAAATTACAACGCAAAAGGAAAACTAAAATGTACTTTGGGGACATCAGTAAAAGTAATGCGACTGAGATGAATTCCAGGACATTAGTACGAGAAGCAAATGACCCTTAGGACATTAGTAAGGGCCTAAAATTTGTTCCAGGACATCAGGGGACCAAAACTAGGCGAGTTTAGGACAAGAAGAGCTGATTGGACCAGCAACTTGGAATCAGGTGCGCATGAATTATTAGGGTAACAATCATGAACATTTTAGCGAACTGCCATTGCGATATAATTGTTATATATATATATTATATATATATATATATATATATATATATATATATATATACAAACTCAAAATAAGAATAGAATCAATCTAATTTTGTAAGCATCAGCGTCAATATAAACGAGACAAATAATAGTATTAAACTTTGCAACATTGATAAAAAATATGCAACTTAAAAAAATAATATAGGAATTGGTAATGACACTATTAACATTCTATTGGGAAAAAATTAAAAAACAAGCACCATGAAAAAAATGAAAGGAAATCACAACTACCACATAGAAAAAAAAGCATGAAAAAAACATTCAACTAGAAAAAAACAAGATTTAACGACCACCTATTTGGAAAAAGACGGGGGAAAATACATTCAACTAGAATATATATATATATATATATATATATATATATATATATATATATATATATATATATATATATATATAAACAAGCACCTTTAAAAAAATGAAAGGATATAACGACACCCACATATAAAATACACGAAAAAAATTCAAATACAAAAAAGAAAGTATATATAAAAACAACCATCTTGAAAACAAAAGGGATCTCACGACCACCCACATATAAAAAAAATATTCTGCTAGGAAAAAATATAAAAAGAATCACCTTAAAAAAAGGATATCACGAACACCCACACATAAAAAAAAACATTCCCACACAAAAAAACATGAAAAAAAACATTCAACTAGAAACAAATAAAAAGAATCACCTTTAAAAAAAAGATAAAAGGATATTTACGACCACCCACACATAAAAAAAAACAAAAAAAAATATTCCCACAAAAAAAAAACATGAAAAAAACATTCAGCTAGAATAAAAATTTAAAAAGGAATCATCTTACAAAAAAGGATATCAAGACCACCCACTCATAAACAAACATTCTACTAAAAAAACATAAAAACAATCACCTTAAGAAAAAAAAAGGGGGGGATATCACGACCACCCACACATAAAAAGAAAAAAAGAAAGAAACGAACACCGAAGGGAAATCCTTCCGGCAGGAAGGAAGGAAGATGTGGGCAGGCGAACACCAGGAGGAGAAGTATAAGAAGTATAAGAAGTATAAGAGCATAAGAAAGCGCACCAAGAAAGTGATTTAGAAGATGTCGGCTTCCCACCATCCACCCGCGGCAGTGCAATTTGCAATTGCTTCCGAAACAAGCACATTTCGCATACTGTAAAGATGCTCCTGCTTTCTTTACTCACCCACCAACCCCACCCCTTTTCCCCCTGCCCTGCCCTCCCCCACCCCCACCTCTCCCCTGAGATTGTGTTCTGTGGATCTGATGGTGATGGTGATGGTGATGGTGAAGATGATGCGATGGAGATCGAATGGAGTTTGTTTGAAACGGTCATGAAGTGGTATGCAGTGTGTGTGTGTATCATATATATATATATATATATATATATATATATATATATATATATAATATATATATATATACACACCGTCGCCTCCTTCCCATTGTCTGTCAAAGACCAAAAAATCGGTCTCATTAAATCCTGAAGAGAGAGAGAGAGAGACTCTACAAAAAGCCCTCCTACGAACTCCAGGCAGTGGCTTGTGAATGGGAGAGTTAATGGGCCATATGTGGAAACAGTACACCATCTGGAATCGTGAGGATTGATTATTATTATTATTATTATTATTATTATTATTATTATTATTATTATCATTATTATTATTATTATTATTATTATTAGCAGGAAGCAGACCTTCTCGGATACATGTCTTATTAAGAAGAACGGCAGAGTTAACTGAATTGATCTTATAAACAATTTTATCTATTTTTCTAATAATTCGTCTCTCATAATCTGCGAGACTGTTAGGTAATTCATGGTGTTATTGTGGTATTTTTAGTATTGATGATACCAGACTTTGACAATTAAAAATACCATAATAACACCATGAATATATGCCAATGACTTAACACGATGATAAAACCTATTCATATGGAACAAGTCCACCAAAGGAGCCATTGCCTTGAAATTCAAGCTTCCAAAGAATATTACTTTGTTCATTAGGAAGAAACAGAAAGAGATCTCACTTATTAAACAAGATGGCCTCAAAACGGTCTCAAGACGTCTTCAAGACAATATCAAGGTGGCTTCAAAACGGTTGCAAGACGGTCTCAAGACAGCCTGAAGACGGTTTCAAGACAACCTCAAGACGGTCTGAAGACGGTCTCTAGACGGGCCTAGACAACCTCAAGAACGCCTCTAGACAGTCTAGACGGTCTCAAGATGGTCTTTAGACGTCTTCAAGACGGCCTCAAGACGGTCTCAGATCTGGCAGATATTTTCAGAGAATGTTACTAAAAACCGCACAAGGGGGAGGGGCGGGGGACGGGGAGAGGGCACCCGGGCGAAGTCTCGGGCTAAAAAACCGCCATCGCGTGCACGCGCCCATCCCGAAATGCAAAATCCCCCCCTCCCCCCCCCCCTTCCACCCCCCACAAAAAAAAAAAAAGTTACCAACAGCTTTGGAGAAGAGTCTGACGAGTGACTTATCGTCGATTAAAACTCTCTCTCTCTCTCTCTCTCTCTCTCTCTCTCTCTCTCTCTCTCTCTCTCTCAGAAGAAGAAGAAGAAGAAGGAACTTTCGACAGTGCCATGATGCATTTACATACTGACATATTTCCATATTTGCATAGCCGGGTGGGACTCCCAAATTAAACAATTCTTAAAAAGGGATTTTGTTGGGGGGTTGGGGTTGGGGGGACTGGGAGAAGGGGGTGTGGGTTGTGTGTGGGGGGAGGGGACCAAGGCGTATGGCAAAGCAAGCAATGTTTGCTTTGGGAATATTAGTTTCCGAGTGCTCGTAGACTTTTGCTAGATGTACAAAAGCCGAAGGATGGCGCGGGAGGGGGGGGGGGGGGGGGGGGGGGGGCAAGAAGGTGGGCCGGGGGTGGTGGTGGTTTGATAAGGTCTTTTAAATATTGTACACAAACACAATCAGGCATATACAGGTTTAAAGTTTACATGGAAGTTCTATTATAATTATATATATATATATATATATATATATATATATATAATATATATATATATATGTACATTTATATATTATATATATATTATATATATATATATATTAATATATATATATATATATATATATATATATATATATATATATATATGCACATTTATATATATATCTATGATATATATATATATATATATATATATATATATATATATATATATATTTCTATTATATATATAATATATATATAAATGTTATATATAATATATATATATATATTCTATTATAGATATATATATATATATATATATATAGGTACATTTATATATATATAATATATATTATTATATATATACATATAGATATGTATAATACATATATATATATAATATATATTATTATATATTTCTATATATTCATATATATAAAAATAGATATTATATATATATTTATATATATATATATCTCTATTAGGACTCGTGCCTTGTATGATAAGGCGCCCTATGAGGTAATGTTAGACTAGCGATAATCTATACGCTAAGTCGGTTGGTATTGCACTTCCATCTTCAATGGAGTGTCTGGGGTTTTGTAGATCACTTACGAAGTCGGTATTATCTTTACGACGATGTGTTAAACTCATGGTTCGGTGAGGTTCTTGTAGAAAACACTAAGTATAAAATAGATATAATTTCTTCTGAAGTTTTACATGCTGAAGATCAGATATGATTGTACAAGTCTTCTAATAACGATAGCTTGATCGCTTCTGCCAATGATGATGGCTAATCCTATTCCTCTACATGATAAAGCTTAGGTAAAGAGGTACAGGTCTTCTAATGACGATAGCTAACTCTCTTCTGCTTGTCTACCATCTCTGTTACAAGTTATGAAGGAACAGACAGTAGTTCGAACATATGAACATACTATCAGATGACATAGTTTCATACGAACACACAATCAAATGAGACACGCTACAGATCACGTAGGCCGTTTGAATAATAGGTCGGGGTAGTTGTCTCAAGCAGGGAGCTTGGACTGTTTCAAAACAAATGAATGACCACAGATGACGACATGTTATCTTAGCCTACTTTTATTGTATACGTCATCTTTAGCGTCTCTAGTCTGATCACATTCCTGCAAGCAATCTGGTTGACCTCTTTAGTTTTAGACTTTTATATATATGGACTAACATTCCATATTTTTATTATGTAAACACTTACATTAGCTCGGTCAGCTACCAAAACCAACTACTAAATATTACTCAAACTTGACTTGCATTTGACTTATAGGAGTGTGATACAGACACTATGTGAATATATATATAAGTAAATAAAAATTCATTGTGTACATGAATTGATTCAAGTAATCAAATATAAAACAATGATATTGGTAAATAATAGTGATCACATGATATATATAATGATACAGTTTTTCACTTCATCTCATTAAGATACATATGCTACAGAAAATACTAATGTACTCTGATAATTGCACAGAATGAAGATTAACATGATAAAAATCATATTTTAACTGATAAAAAAGTTCATATATGAATTGATAAAATTATTAATGTTTATGCTGATTGATTCGTTGATTTTTATGCTAAATGTTATATATCTGATTCATTAATCAATATACTAACTCATAAATAACTGCAGATATTGGTAAGAAAAAAGGTAACAGATTGATTATAGGCTACCTGATTTGTTTATACATATGTATATGGATTCATATAATTATGATTAATATAAGTGCACTTTAAATAGATTACCATTGCGTACACGCAAAGATATATTTAGATTCTGTTATTTATGATCATTTATATAAGAGATTCCTATTGCGTACACGCAAAAATATATTTCGATTCTGTTATTTATGATCATTTAATATATAGGATACATATACTTTATTAGTATAGGATACATGACCGAGGTTATACTACTTCACATTTAACTAGCTTTCGAACAACTTTTCGTCCATTACACAGTTCCAGACAACCACCTATAGCCAATTGAAACGGCCTTTATCAATGGTTAAAACAAGGGGAAAATTCGCCTGGGCGGGTCCAACGGTCCATTTTGCGCTCATACTTATTCTCTGCATCCTAAGCTACACGATTACGTTCGCGATGAATAAAAAAACATCCCCAGCACGAGTCCTTCGCCAGCAAAGTAGAGTTGAATATCCTTCAGGACGTAATTGTCGGAAGTATGTCCCTTTTGTAGTCGAATTCCGACAGCCGCTGGAGCGTTCCGCATGAAAACGAGATTAACGACGAGATACGGTGTCGGTCGAAGAAGTCCATGAAATTCCTTTCACATTGTAGGCGGTTGTTACTTGACTGTAGTCGTCCGCTGCGACGAACGATTTTTTGAAGTTGCTATGTGAAACTCTCGTACTGCAGGATACTGTAACCGGTTCCATTAATCAGCCTGCAAGTGAAATTATACTTGTCACAAGGGCAAAGTAAATTCAGACAACATCCAAATACAGGGGAGGGAAGAGAGCCATTTAGACCAGACTTAAACCCACATGAATTCGCTGATATTTCGGAATTCAAAAGAGTCCGCTGTACAAACTTTTTTATCCATGGCATTAACAATGAGTGAACCTATCCAGGTCTATGATGACTTGTAAAAATATCCATAATTATAAAAAATAAATAGATATCATTACGAATCTCAAAGAAAATTCGATATTACTGGTAGTAAGTTACTAGACAAGAAGTGGAAAACGGAGCTATTTGTAAGATTGCCAGGCAAACATAAGAGTCAAAGAGAAGATTAATCATGATTCTATGTGCCCTAACAAAAGTTTCATATTCAATTTTCTCGTGCGCATCCTCGAGGTTAACTTTTAAAACATTATTAATAGGTAGGAGATGCAACGAAAAAAACCCCACTATGTAACTAATTTCTAAATAAACTTTGGGTTTTTCAAGAAAATGTGACATTTTCCCATGAATGTTTTACTTGAATTGTAATAGGCTAATGTTGCAAGTAAATATTTCATATATACATATCTTGATACTTCTAAATGTCTATGAGGTTCAGAAAAAAAAAAAAATAATTCATTTTGTTGTTATAGAAATTCTATTTGCTTATATTGTTCATTAATTTTAAAAATGATTACAAGTCCTTAACTAATTGCATTACACACGGATAAGAATATATGTGGCCTGTCATGTGACCCTATGAACCACATGTGAAGTTCATGAACTAAGGCATTCCTTTCTCCAGTCAATCTGCTGTTGCAAGCAGAGACGACACACAGATGAAGCCTGTGTAAGCAGATTATTGAGGTTAAAAGGAACAAAATGCTGATACGGCAATGATGACGTCGTCACTTGGCAGGAGATTGCTCTCAGCCAGCTAAGAGTTACGTTACTTGCTGTAAGAGATACGACTTTAGTATTTTTCAAATGATACTTTAGTGTTGTAATTCTCCACCGCATGAGAAGAATGTCTGAAAAAAAAAAAACAACAGTACCAAAATTGAACAATATTAGTTTCATGTTGGCATTATGTTAAATAAATATTCCTTATTCAAACTATATGAAAAAGGTTTCCATACAAATTCTATATATATTAGCCCTGTATAAGATTCATATAGGATTATTCCATAGATAACATTTTCACTTCTAGACCTTCCTGACTTTAAAATCTCTTATTTTATTTATTTTATTTATTATTAGTAATTTATTTTATTTATTTTATTTATTTAATTTTTTTTTTTCATTGACTACGAATATAAATCACCGGGACAGACAATATGTCAGTAGATTTTGGATATGTGTTGAACTTTTAGCTTATTTGTCATTACTAAAGCGTTAAGTTAGAGTTCAAATCTTTACGCATATATTTTTATTTGGATATTTATATATGTTACGTTTTTGCTTTTATTGATTTTATCGTGATTCCTTTTTTATTATAATTTGTAACCCTTCCGACTTCTTACGGGAGTGTATTATATTGACTCCACTTGTATCCATATTTATTTTATTTTTTATATTTATTTATTTATATATTTTTTATATATATTTGATAAATTAATGGTTGGCTTGAATATGTGGAAAAGTGTTCTAGCGGCGTACCGTATAAGGCTACTTGCGGCATCAATTCTATAGATACAAGATATAAATGATAAAGGTATTTAAAACCGCGAGAACCGCTATAATCCGGTCGGATCCAATATCACGAGTTGTAACTCGTAAGACATTGACACTTCCTATTTAATTATCCGTTATTCTACCAAACCGATTGACTCTGGGTGATCAAATATATTATTGGTTTTCTTAATGGAAAGGAATTCACACAACGTGTTAAGGAGATTATTATTGATTTACACCACCCGAGTCACAGATTATTATTATGTGTTGAATTCCATATTATTGATTTAGCACTCATAAAATATTCGTAACGCACTCAATTGCGGTGTTTGTTTTTAGTGCTATTAATTCTATATAAACGTGTCAAGGAACTATTAACACTAAGAAGTGTTTATTCCCTCTGTCAGACTCGTAATTCTGTTAATAATTCTACGTATATTCTTTCAAGGATTGATTTGGCACAGGATAGGCCCTTAAACTGACAGGTGTCTTAGTGTGTCCCTTGTCTTCATGACACGTGTTACAATCAGTTTATGTGCTTTTTATATCTGTAAGCATTGTAGGCCAGTAAAATAGTGATTTGGCTTTCTGTGACATAGTAGGGAACCTGGATGACGGAATGCAACCAGTTTACGACGATTGGTATGAAAGAGATTATTACTAATACTGGCGTCGTTAGTCATCTGCTGTGTTCTTCGGGTTTACCTCGTCACAGACCTACATATAATATTACATTTGATTACATTATTCTGATACACATACTTTAAATATACTTTTGCTTTAGGGTTCTGCTCGAAGTGTTTATTGTTTTTTTGCCTACCACTGACCCTGTTTCCGTTTCGAAGTGTTTATTGTTTTGGTGTTTTATTGCTGCTGACTCTGTTTCCGTCCGAAGTGTTTATTGTTTGGGTTATGTCTGTTGACTCTTGCTTTGTTCAGTTTGTAACAGTTCTGCGCTCCAACCCAGATATTCAATGCTCGCGATCTCTTGGGTTAAGGAATTTTCTTGTTTAGATACGGTTTTAACAATAGGCACGGATGTTTCTATATCTTTTAGTCCAATTAATGGTTCTTTGCTGTATGGTGCGGGATTGCGGGATAATGCGTCAGCTATGATAATTGCTTTCCCAGGTAGATATCTTAACTTGGCTCCAAAGACCTGAATGATCATTTGTCACCGAGTTCCTTTTGGACTGTGATTAAAGCCTTTGAAAAACTCGGTAAAGGACTCATGTTCAGTAAGGACTTTATCAGCTTAGCCATAGATTATGAACTTAAAATGTACTAGTGTTAAAGATACCTACCCCTTCCTTGCTATTACTGCATATTTACTTTCAGAGGGCTTTAGTTTACGTGAATAAAAAGCTATAGGGAACGAACTGTTTATCATATTGCTGAAGTAGTATCCCTCTTACCCCTTGGTCTGAGGCGTCTGTTGCGATAAAAAAATTCCTTATTTAAATCAGGGCAGGGGTTTTTAAGTTAGGTAAGCTGCATTATTCCGCTATTAAGATATCGAACGCCTGTTGATGCTTTTTAGACCATAATAAATCTACGCTCTTCTTCGTAAGATCTGTTAAAGGAGCTGTCATGATTGAAGAGTTACATATTTGCATACGATTGTAATACCCACTACAGCGCAAAAGTGCTGTATCCCCCTTTTACGTTAATAAGTACCGGAAAGTTATGAATAGCCGACACCTTACCATGGACTACTTTTAAGACTTGACCAGACACATAAAACCTAGATAAACATGTTCGGTTTTTAAAAACTCACATTTAGATATTTACTCTGAGATTATTTGTCTTTGTCTCTGTAGCACTAGCTCTACTTTATGTGAATGTACTTCTAAGGTATTAGAAAAGATTACAAGATCATCCCTATAGGCATGTAGGTTATCCCTAAAAGTCTCCAAACACTATATTTTAATTTGGGGCGCAAACGTAAGCCGGAGGCATACGTAAAAATTGATAATGTCCCCTTGGGTGTGCTGGAAACGGTGTGAGGTACAATCACTTAGGTAATGGTATCTGGTAAAAGCATTTAAGTAAGTCCAAGTTGGTGAGAAAAAAAAAAAAAAAATTTTATTATTCTACCTAACAGAGAGAATAAGATGTCGTCGTACATCGCACTGGAAACTATCGGAAGTCGTTTCCTTGTTTAAGCGACAGTAATCTGCGCAGATACGCCAAGTCCGATCTTTTATGGCATGACGTTGAGGGAAAAATTATGGGCTTATTTGATTTCCTAATTGGCTCCTATTACTAACATTTTTCAACTTCGTCATTTATCTCTATTTTAAAATTTCATTGAGAATCTATACGAAAGGTACGTAAATAGCTTTATGTTTGTCCTTAGACCGTGTTTTGTTTTCAATGACATCCGTTTTTCTCCCAGATATTCACTCGCTAGTGGAGAAACTTCCTGGTATTCAGGTAGAAGATAAAAAAAATTCTGCTGAATCACCTCTGCTTGAATGACTTTACGGATATTACTTTAGATGATTATCAGAGAGATTCATCCACGACTGGTTGGCGTGATTAAAATTAGCAACAATAAAAAATGCGATATTTATAACTTCCGTATCCACGATATGTATACTTTTAGGGCTTTGTTCGCGGAATCGTTATATTTCAGAGTGTCGGGTGGAAGGATTTAAAATTTCATTTCCCACAGCAAAGTCTTTTTACACGCACTAAGACATTCGAGGGTGCATGCTTCTCGAGATTTTGCGTGCAAAGTGCGACTGCGGTTGTGGGAGAATTCTGTTGGGTCATTTGAACAATGTTACGATTTATGAGACAAATGTATAGTTCCTTATATAAGTTATTATTTGATTAACTGTCTCATTTTGTTCAAACGGATTTTAATATGTTTGAAGGTTTATAGGATTTCCCTTTGATAAACACGCCTTATTTTGCAGGATGTAAGATAATATTTTGTATACCCCTAGATGGATCTTACAATTACTCTAGATACAGATCAATGTTTTTTATAACTATAGAGGTATCTGTAAACGCTCGCTTATCTCCGGACTTCTCATTAGGGAAGTTCGAACAACAGACGATGAGTCCGTAAATACTGGTAATTAATTGTACTAAGGAAAAATAATAAGATATTCTAATTTTTTACGGCGCGGTACAGTCGGGCTTATCCACCACTACTCATAATAACTTATGTATTAAAAAAAAAACGAAAAACCTGCTCTGATTACTTTATACGGTCGTGTGATGCATAGGGAAATTCCTTTTTAATTTTAAAAAGGTATTTGGGATGTATGATCCAACATCGCTTTTTCCCCACTCTGCTAGAGTCGCTTATTGTGTGGAATTTGCTTTGCTTTGAACACTTCGGCAGTTTTTTGACTGACCTTGACCGCTTGACTAGGTGACACAGTCACCGAGTTTGCTTGTTTGATTCTGAACGGGCTACTGTTTTTATTTCTTTTTGTAATAATTAGGATCCTTCTCTTTATTACCATCGGCAACGTATTGTGTGTTTTAGCATTATGTTGCTGGTTACGTATAAAGCAATGAATGACTAACTATTAGGAACTGAGCGATTACTAATAAGACAAGTTATCTCTACTGTATTCAATATTAACTGTTTGTACTTCATTCTTTGCTAAAATTTGAAATAGTGAGAGATCCTGGTCAGCGCATTTGGCCTGATGAAAGTTTTTTACAGACATGTTATTCCTTGCAATCCAGCCATATTTTTTAAAGTTAAGTTGAGTCATTGAGGTTCGATATTTTATATAACTCAAAAAACTCAAGGCTAAAACTGCGATCGGGACTTGCAAAGGAGCATTTATTGTCATGACCCGAAATAGTGTTACCTCTAATTTATATGATTTGTACGGGTGTTCCACTTGTTTTTTTTTTGTGTGTGTTTTCTAATCACTACGGTGCTTAACGACCCTATCCATGCATCTGTATAAATACAGACGTCCACTGCGTAAACGCATATTCACTGTTTAATATGATTTGTTACGTAAGGGATTAATAATCACCCAAAATGATAAAATTAACATAGTATATGATTACGATATTTCAGTAGAACTTCTGGAAACAGACACTCAAAGATAAAAACTCGCAGTAGCGAAATCTCAAGGTGATGTAGATAATTTCTGTAAAAAAGAAGATTAAGAATGTCTCGTAAACTTCAGCCACAGGAATAACGAAATTCGACCTGCAAAGGAAACACTCAAAGTTACTCCAAATGAATAAAAAATTGTACTTAGCTTGCTTTTGTGGGAAGTCACGGTGTTCCGATAACGACACACGGCCTTGGTCCTCCTTCTCTATTTAGCGGACGACCTGGTTTGGCTTCAGTTTCCCCCGTGCGCGTTGTTTCGATGATTCGAGCCCTTGAAAATCCGATGCTGCAGACGCGTTCGGTTTTTTTCTTGCAGTGCCGGAAACGCTCACTAACGATGTTTTCTTGAATGATTCTAATGAGAGACGAAGCTTCCGTTGCCGTAGGAAAAAGGACACGTCGGTTTTGTTTCTTGAAGTTATTCACTAACGATGATACTAAGTTTTGCTTGACGAATCTTTGTTGTTTTCTGAAGTCGCTCACTAATGATGATACTAGGTTGCTTGAAGAATCTGCTGCTTTCGTCGTCGTTGACTTCATGATTTATTATTCTGTTTTTTCTTCGTAGGACGTTTTAGAGTTCTTCTGGTCCGCTGGCCACCAATATTAGGACTCGTGCCTTGTATGATAAGGCGCCCTATGAGGTAATGTTAGACTAGCGATAATCTATACGCTAAGTCGGTTGGTATTGCACTTCCATCTTCAATGGAGTGTCTGGGGTTTTGTAGATCACTTACGAAGTCGGTATTATCTTTACGACGATGTGTTAAACTCATGGTTCGGTGAGGTTCTTGTAGAAAACACTAAGTATAAAAATAGATATAATTTCTTCTGAAGTTTTACATGCTGAAGATCAAGATATGATTGTACAAGTCTTCTAATAACGATAGCTTGATCGCTTCTGCCATTGATGATGGCTAATCCTATTCCTCTACATGATAAAGCTTAGGTAAAGAGGTACAGGTTCTTCTAATGACGATAGCTAAACTCTCTTCTGCTTGTCTACCATCTCTGTTACAAGTTATGAAGGAACAGACAGTAGTTCGAAACATATGAAAATTATCCGAAAACATATGGAACATTAAACTGACTATCAGATGACATAGTTTCATACGAACACACAATCAAATGAGACACGCTACAGATCACGTAGGCCGTTTGAATAATAGGTCGGGGTAGTTGTCTCAAGCAGGGAGCTTGGACTGTTTCAAAACAAATGAATGACCACAGATGACGACATGTTATCTTAGCCTACTTTTATTGTATACGTCCATCTTTAGCGTCTCTATTCTGATCACATTCCTGCAAGCAATCTGGTTGACCTCTTTAGTTTTAGACTTTTTATATATATGGACTAACATTCCATATTTTTATTATGTAAACCACTTATATAATATATATATATATATATATATATATAGATATAATATATAATATATATTTATATATATATATATATATATATATATATATGTATATATATATTCTGAACAGATTTTCTCTAGTTTGAGAACAAATTCT
>NC_087213.1:52679575-52685693 GCF_015104395.2 Macrobrachium nipponense | reverse complement strand
ATCCACCCTCCCATCATCACACATACCAAGTTCCAGCCATGTAGCCTCAGAAGTTTTTATTTTATTCAAACTTTTTCCTGTCCGTCCTCGAATCTTAATACCTACTGAGGTTAGAGGGCTGCAAATTGGTACGTCGATCACCCACAATCAAGCCATCAAGCATACCAAGTTCCAGCCTTCTGCCCTCAGTAGTTTTTATTCTATTTAAAATTAAATGTTACCATTAATCATGCGTCTGGCAACGTTATAGGACAGGCCACCACTTAGCAACTATGTCATTTACCCTTAAAAGATATCCACAAATCTTTACCCTATTTCTTTTGTGGCTCAAAGTATTCAACTCATTTCTTAACTTTCAATCGTCCATTCTTTCAAATTCCCATTTATCAACCCTCGACGTTCTTCTTGATAATCGCTCCTATGCTTTCTCCCTTCCTTTATCGTGATTTTCCGTTATTCCTTTAATTATTACCAACTCATCTTTTCGCTCTCCTCTATTCCCCGCGTCTTCGCAGACACCCAAAGTTTCTTCTATTTTCTCTCTCTCTCTCTCTCTCTCTCTCCTTACGCTCAAGAAGGAGGGAAGGAAGGAAGGAGGGAAGGAATGAAGAAACGGAAGGAGAGAAGGAGAGGAGGAGAAAGAACAATCCTTCAGGTTTTTTTTTTCTTTTCATCCCATCGATTCCAGATGCCCAAGTATCTCGCGTTAGATACAATAATAAACTCGAAGGCCTCACCTGCATCTCCGATGCTTCTGCTGCCGTTGTGCAGGTTTCTGCTCTCTCTCTCTCTCTCTCTCTCTCTCTCTCTCTCTCTCTCTCTCTCTCTCTCTCTGAGTGGCCATCCCCAAATTCGAAGGCCTAAACTGCTATTGTGCAGGACTGTTATCTTATTATATATATATATATATATATATATATATATATATATATATAACTATGGTTTCTACTCTCTCTCTCTCTCTCTCTCTCTCTCTCTCTCTCTCTCAGGAGTGAGAGTGGCTATCCCCACCCCACCCCCCTGTCCCATGCCCCCACCCCCACCCTCTCCACCCTGCTGATTAATGAGCCCAAGTTCATTAGCAGGTACGCATAGGGGAGCCATTATTCAACCGGGGCAGGAGCCAGCAACATATGAAGAAGATCACCTGTTCTGGTTTCCATTACTCACCCCCCCCCCCCCCCAAAAAAAAAAAAAAAAAAAAAAAAAATCGGGTCCGCCATAGCGCGCCTATATGTCACGGGCCGTTCGTCATCCGAATTCGGCCTTTCTATAAATAGGTGGGGGTACATTGACACCCTCTCCCTCTTTTTTTTGGAGGAGGGGGAAGGGAGTGGGAGGGAGAAAGGCAGGCAGGCAGTTTGCATAATGGCTATTTTTAATGTGGTGGCCCAGGGGGCGGTTTTTGAGGACGTGATATTTTTTCCACATACACCTGTTCCCTCCGTGTCTCTTCTCTCTCTCTCTCTTTCTCTCTCTCTTCCCATCTTTCTCTGATCGTTACATCTCCGTTGGTCTGGTTTTTACTGTTTATTATCTCTCTCTCTCTCTCTCTCTCTTTGACTGTTCCAACTCCGTTTGTCAGATTTTTACAAAATTTCTATTCTCTCTCACTCTCTCTCTCTCTCTCTCTCTCTCGTCTCCTCTCGTCTGTCTCACGTACTGAGTTTCTCGTTTTCTCTCTCTCTCTCTCTCGTCTCTCTCTCACTCTCTCTCTCTCTCTCTTGTACTCATTTGTTTTCTCGTCTCTTCTCTCTCTCTCTGTACATTAATCTGTTTCTATCCCCTATCTTTCTCCTCTCCTCCTACTCCTTTAAACCTCCCTTATTTCAGAGATAGAGAGAGAGAGAGAGAGAGAGAGAGAGAGAGAGAGAGAGAGAGAGGATCCGCCGTGTCCTTTGTGAGGTCGGCAATGCGTTTATTTATTCTCTATCCTTCCTTCTCTTATTTACATTCTCATTCTCTCTTTCTATACTGAGAACATTTTATTATTATCAATTATCTCTTATTATCTATTTTCAATTGGTTATATATATATATATATATATATATATATATATATATATATATATATATAGTATATATATATATATATATATATATATATATAATATATATTATATACTTACTTATATAAATAGTACCTTTTTATTGTTTCACAAAGGTTGCAAATAAACAAAATAGATAATAATAATAATAATAATAATAATATAATAATAATAATAATAATAATATAATAATAATATAATAAATAATATAATATAAACAGAAAGCACTAAAAACGCAAAATAATACATCATTCAGATTAAGGTGGCTTCACCCAACCCAAATGAAAATTGGAAATAAATGTAATAGAATTATTTGAATAAAATACAAATAACAAATTTAAAACACAAATGACCAATAAATTATATACATAAAATACAAATAACAAACTTAAAACAAATGACAAATAAATTTAAAGGAATAAAAAAGAAATTGATAAATAAATGAATAACAGCAATACAAAATACAATTTAAAAATAAATTTCCATGAGTAAAAAAATAAATTGATAAATAAATGAATTGACATGAAAATGAACCCTTTCTGACAATTTAAAAACAAATAAATTTAAATGCATTGAGCAAAAAAATAATTTGATGTATAAATGAATGACATCAATAAAAAATAAAATTATATATAAATCTCAAGGCGTAAAAAATTAAATTAATAGATAAATGAATTGACGTCAATAAAAAAAAACACGAATGAAAAATAAATTCAAATGAGTAAAACAGAAAACAGTATATCAATGAATGACATCAATAAAAACATAATTAAAAATAAATTCAGAGGAATTAAAATAGAAATTGATAAATAAATTAATGACATCACTACAAAACACGATTTAAAAATAAATTTGCATGATTGAAAAATAAATTGATATACAAATGAACTGACGTCAGTAAAAATAATTAAAAATTAATGTAAATGAAAAAAATATAAATTTATATATAAACAAATTGCCATCAATAAAAAACATAATTTAAAAATAAATGTATATGAGCAAAAAATTTATAAATAAATAATTTGACATCAATAAAAAAATATTTTAAACACGTACAAAAAAAGGTGATATATAAATGAACTCGCATCAATAGCTATCTAAAATTATCCTGCACAGGACGAGTCTATTCCTAAACTTTGACCTGTCAGCCAAAATGAGACATTTGCATATAACAAAGGATTAGTGTATTTATAAAAAAAATATAAATGAATAAAGATTTGGATAAAACCTCGCAGTTCACGATAGGTCGAAATAGCCACTGTGTGTGTGTGTGTGTGTAACTCGAGCAACAGTGGTTGTTGTGTGAAAGTTTGTGGTTCTCGCGTTAATATCTGTCCTCTCTCTCTCTCTCTCCAGTTTGTTTGTCTGAATTTTACTTAATTTCTATAATCTCTCTCTCTCTCTCTCTCTCTCTCTCTCTCTCTCTCTCTCTCTCATTGTTCATAATATCTTTTTCTCTCTCTGTTTGTGAGTTTGTGTCTATAGCCTCCATTCTCTCTCTCTCTCTCTCTCTCTCTCTCTCTCTCTAGTCTGATGCATTCTCTTGTAGTCTCTTCGTTTTAATTAAATTCTTTCTCCACTTCTTTCGTGTTTCGTTCGTCTCCCATTCTTCGAGATCTCTTCATTCTGAATTCTCATCAATCTTTATTTATTCTCATTCTGTATTCCCTTCATTCTGAATTCTCATCAATCTTTATTTATCTTCATTCTGTATTCCCTTCATCCTGTATTCTTTTCATTCTGAATTCTCTTCATTTGGTATTCCCTTTATCCTGCATTCTCATCATCCTGAATTCTCATGAGGCTTTATTCTCTTCATTCTGTATTCTCTTAATTTGGTATTCCCTTCATTCTGAATTCTTATCAAGCTTTATTATCTTCATTCTGTATGCAATTCATCCTGCATTCTCTTCATTCTGAATTCTCATTAAGTTTTATTCTCTTCATTCTGAATTCTCTTCATCTTGTATTCTCTTCATTCTGAATTCTCTTCATTCGGTATTCCCTTCATCCTGCATTCTATTCTTTCTGGATTCTCATCAATCTTTATTTATCTTCATTCTGTATTCCCTTCATTCTGAATTCCCACCAAGCTTTAATTGATTTCATTCTATATTACCTTCATTCTACTCCATCCCACTCAATTTCTCCATCCATTCCCTGTCCATTCCAGTTTGTCTCGTTCCTAAACCTCTCTCTCTCTCTCCATTCTAGTCTTCCAAGTTTTTTTTAACCTCTCTCTATCTCTCTCTCTCTCTCCCTCCCTCCCTTCATTCTAGGCGTCTTGCTTATCTGGCGCGTGGTCGTGGCGGCGGCGACTAGCTGAGAGAACAATATCGGGCCTATTTACGGCTCATTCCGAAGCCATTCCAGGCCTCACGCTCTTTCCAGAGCATCGCCGACGATTCTCCAACCTGCCCGGTTTTACACACTTAGTGGCCACAAAGCTCCGGCCTTGAGATTACCGGATGGCGTTTTTTTATTTTATTTATTTTTTTTTTTAATGGGTGCTTTTTTTATGGTTTTTTTTCATGGGTGTTTTTTAATGGTTTATTTTCATGGGTGCTTTTTTGAATGGGTGGTTTTATTTGAATGTTTTTTTTTGCATGGATGTTTTTTTTAATGGGTGGTTTTATTTGAATGTTTTTTTTGAATGGGTGTTTTTTTGAATGGGAGTCTTTTTTTAATGTTTTTTTAATGGGTGGTTTTATTTGAATGTATTTTTTGAATTTTTTTTTTTTAATGGGTGGTTCTATTTGAATGTTTTTTTGGATGGGTGTTATTTTTTTGAATGGGAGTCTTTTTTATGTTTTTTTAATGTGTGAATAGTGTTTTTTTAATTGTGGGGAATGATGTGTTTTTTTTTTTGATGCGGTTTTTTGTTTTTTTTATAAAGGGGTTTTTTTGAATGGGTGTTTTTTTGAATTGGTGTTTTTTTTAGAATGGTTGTTTTTTTATTGTTTTATTTTTTTGAATGGGTGTTTTTTTTTGGCGTCGTGTGCCTTCTACTACCGTCTCTCTCTCTTCTCTGACTTGTCTTGCATATTCTTCTTTTGGTAGTACTGTCAGATCGCTCTCTCTCTCTCTCTCTCTCTCTCTCTCTCTCTCTCTCTCTCTCTCTCTCTCTCAGATCAGAAGACTTATCTGAAGAAGTCCTGGGGCCTACAAAGATGGATGGTACCAAAATGGAGTGTCCAGTGATCACTCTCACTTCATTTATTGTTTCTTTAACCTTCCGTTCAAACATGAAGGTCTTTCCAGGTAGATAGATTAATCAATTGAAATGGGACTTACTTTTTCCTTTCATATACTTCACCCATGCGTTCCATAACTGATAGTACACCTTTTAGGTAGATAACCAAGTCCCTTTAAATGGGACCTATTTTTTTCCATGAAATTTTTTTCTCATACGTTCTAAACTTTATATATATATATATATATATATATATATATATATATATATATATATATATATATAGATATATATATTTATAGTTTTAGAACGTATGAGTCAAATATTTAATGGTAACAATAGGTCCCCTATAAAGTGATTTGTCTATCTACCTGAAAGGTGTACTATCTATAAGTTATGAACGTATGGGTAAAATATATATAAAGGGAAAAAGTAAGTCCCATTTCAGCTGATTTACTGACTACCTGGAAGGGTGTGTATATATATATATTTTATATATATATATATATCTATATATATATATATAATATATATATATATATATATATATATATATATATATATATATATATATGTATATATATATATATAATATATATATATATATATATATATATATATATATATATATATATACCATTACACCCAGCAGCAAGTCGAAAGCAGCAAAACATTAATGCCAAATCACCAACAAGGGATTACAAGGCCCACGCAGGCAGCAGCAAGCAAGCAAGCATTTCCCTCTCTCCGCCCTCTGTCTCCCTCTGTCCCTCTCCCTCTCCTCTCCCTCTCCCTCTCCCACCCCAAGCGACCTTATTTACCCAAAGAATCCCTCATCTGTTTTTGAGGCGAACACGGGGGGGTGGGGGGCGTCACG
>NC_087213.1:52669575-52677075 GCF_015104395.2 Macrobrachium nipponense | reverse complement strand
TTATTCACCCGGGTGACCACCACCCAACCGATGTGTCATTCCCCCGGGTGAGCGAAGCCAGGGGCTTAATTATCCAAGGGCCGCGTCTCAGGTATTCCATTGCCTATCTAAAATGTCCCTTAACCCACCGACGTCTCAGGTTAATTACACCACTTTGGTCTGGTCTCTTTTTGAATTGGTGACCGCGATGCATGCATAATGTTTACAGGTTTCCGTGGCTGTTCGTAGGGGCAATAACGACATGGGGCATACAACCTGTCAACTGGCTTTATTCTGCACTGCTTGAGCTGAAGATAGAGGGTTGCGTGGTGTTTTTGGTAGGAGGGTCTATTCTCCACTGAACCACGGAGGGATAATACTTGGAATTACACTGTAATATTTGGAATTATATTGTAATCCTTGGAATTATATTGGAATACTTGGAATTATATTGTAATATTTGGAATTATATTGCAATACTTCGAATTATGTTGTAATATTAGGAATTATGTTGCAATACTTCGAATTATATTGTAATATCTGGAATTATATTGCAATGCTTCGACTTATATTGTAATATTTGGAATTGTGCTGTAATATTTGGAATTATATTGCAATACTTGTAATTATATTGTAATACTTAGAATTATGTTGCAAAACTTGTAATTCTATTGTAATATTTGGAATTCTATTGTAGTACTTGGAATTCAATTGCAATACTTGGAATTATATTACAATACTTCGAATTATATTGTAATATTTGGAATTATATCGCAATACTTACAATTATATTGTAATTCTTGTTATTATACTGTAATATTTGGAATTATATTGCAATACTTGTAATTATATTATAATATTATGAATTATGTTGCAATACTTGTAATTATATTGTAATATTTGGAATCATATTGTAATACCTGGAAGTATACTATAATAACTTGGAATTACACTGTAATATTTGGAATTTTATTGTAGTAACTGGAATTATATTGTAATACCTGTAACTACATTGTTATAACCAGAGTTGTTCTGTAATACTGTAATATTCGGAGAGAGAGAGAGACTTTTAATCCAAGGCTTCAGCATGAACAGAGAGAGAGAGAGAGAGATATTTTTAAACCAATGTTTTCATCAGATGACAGAGAGAGAGAGAGAGAGAGAGAGAGAGAGAGAGAGAGAGAGAGAGAGAACTTTTAATCCAAGGCTTCAGCATGACGAGAGGGAGAGAGAGACAAATTTCCCTGACCATAGAACGACTGATAACATTTAGGAACTCGAACAGAAAGGGTGAGATCTTGTCAGGACGAAATTCGCTGTGGAACCGAGACCTTTAAAGCTTATCTCTCTCTCTCTCTCTCTCTCTCTCTTCTCTCTCTCTCTCTCTCATACACAAACCCAACTAAGCATTGTCCTTCCCACTGGCTATTTATTATTATTATTATATTATTATTATTATTATTATTATTATTATTATTATTATTCAGAAGATGAACCCTATTCATATGGAACAAGCCCACCACAGGGGCCACTGACTTGATATTCAAGCTTCCAAAGAATATTATGGTGATTATTTATCATAAAGACTAATAAATTAATAAATTAACAATTAAAAATGTAAGTAAATTATTGAAATACATAGATAACTCTCCTAGGGTAGTAATAATACACGGCATCTTTGCTTGAGCTTTTGAAGAAGTTCTATTAGCATGACATCCTCAGTAAGAGAGGAACAAAGGACCTCTGGAACTATGAAGTTCGACAGCGAAGAGGCACATTGACTGCATATTGGTGACTCTGTTGTTCTGGGCAGGAAAAATGGTGAGCAGGGATCAATTGTGAATGTGAAAGATCTCTGTTGAGACAACTGATGGAAAAAATGCTAAACAATATCGAGTGAACAATGTATTAAAAGTGTGAAAATGAAAGAGATGAAAGTTACATATTAAAATCCTGGTTAGTTAGCAATGTAAGCCATATCTCTCTCTCTCTCTCTCTCTCTCTCTCTCTCTCTCTCTCTCTCTCTCTCTCTCTCTCTCAAGTTACATGTTTATAATCCTCTTCAATATGCAATGTAAGCCATCTCCCTCTCACTCTCTCAAGGAAATTTTTTTTCGATAATCTCTCTCTCTCTCTCTCTCTCTCTCTCTCTCTCTCTCTCTCTCTCTCTCTCTCTCAGATAAAGAGTAATATCTTCCATTCCGAGCTCGTTACTTGAATGTGAAAGATCTCTGTTGAAATACAACTTACGAAAAAGTTAAAAACAAGCGACCATCCGTCGATGGTTCAAGTCATCACTGCTACCATTAGGAAGCAGAAACCTACCACCACGAACCACTCTACCTAAAAAGAGATAAATCTCTGGCAGAAGCAGACATCCGCACAGGAGAACATTTATTCTAGTAAAGGGAGGGCAAATGACCTAAAACAGGTTGCATTGATTTTATCACTGTTATAATCATATCAGGCCTCTGGTACAATACCTAACTCGTGCGGCATTTGCCGACACTTCCAAAAGTAAGACGTGAGGCAAAGGCTACACAAAGAACAGCTAAAAGCTTCAAACTCATTTAGCACAGTTCCATCCACCTGACGGGGAGAAAGGGTTGGGGAAATCTGTACGAGATCACCTAATCAATAGTGATTTTCGTTTTACAGGAGTTCAGCCTCATACGCCCCCACCGACTACTACACCATCCACTGATCAGGTCCAAGTCCCAGTTGATGCTGAGAACACCTATACAATATACTACATCTCCCAGAAGTGGAGACCTTTCTAAACCCGGAAGTGTTGCGTCATCGGCATACTGAATAATCTCGTTTTCCAAGTCTATGACACCTTTAAAATCCTTCTCTCTCTCTCTCTCTCTCTCTCTCTCTCTCTCTCTCGATTATTTCCAGAGAATTAGAAGATCATTGTATTCAATATTCATATTTATATATACATACACAGATATGTGTATATATGTGTATGTATGTATGTCTGCATATCTATATATATATATATATATATATATATATATATATATATATATATATATATATCACATATAAAAGGCCAATTAAAACACTCTAGTTTACCTTTAAACCAGTGTTTTAATGGGCCTTTCATATCTACAGGAGAATTTACTTACACACACACACACACACACACACACACACACACATATATATATATATATATATATATATATATATATATATATATATATATATATATATATATCCGACCATCATTCTAAAATGTCAGTTCATACGCGACAGCGACTGTCTCAGTGTCTGTCTGTCTCTCCGTCTGTCAGCCTCCCTCTATTCAGAAATTCGTCAGACCGGCGTATTTGCCAACCACTTATACGTATCCCCAGCCGCTGAGAAATAGTTAAACACCGAGAGAGACTCTCTCTCTCTCTCTCTCTCTCTCTCTCTCTCTCTCTCTCTCTCTCTCGGGTCGTATTGACACGATCGCGTTAGTAGCATCCCACTTATGAGCGCTGGTGACAGGTGTCATGTTAATATTATGTATTTTGGTCGGTGGAGTCAACTCCTACTATTATCAGAGGCCTTCTGGTCCTCTCTCTCTCTCTCTCTCTCTCTGTGAGTGAGAGGTTGGGCGCTTTTTTTGTTTGTTTGTTTGATTGCTTGCTTGTGGTTTGTGTTTTTCTGTCCATGTAAGTGTTGTATGTGTCACTTTACGCATACCCACAAATATGTTATATATATATATATATATATATATATAATATATATATATATATATATATATATATATATATATATATATATATATATGATTCACCTTGATTATGTATGTATGTATTATATATATAATATATATATATATATATATATATATATATATATATATACTATATATATTATGTATGTGTAAAGTATAACATTAATCAACAATGTGTTTTAACTGACCTCTCTCTCTCTCTCTCTCTCCTCATTTCTAAGTTTCATTCTCAGTGAAGATTTAGATTTAGAAGAAATAAGGTACACTGAGTTCAACGTTTTGTACGAGAGAGAGAGAGAGAGAGAGAGAGAGAGAGAGAGAGAGAGAGAGAGAGGAGCAAAAATAAATAATCCTCCAAGCTCCTTAAAATCACAATTTGGGAGACATACCTTCGGGTATGCATTGGTATTTGGGCGCCAGAAATTCCTTCGTGTTTAGAGAAACAGCATCACCTCGAAACCTAATCGCAATTAGCTTTAGCTCTCTCTCTCTCTCTCTCTCTCTCTCTCTCTCTCTCTCAACTGAGGTCCAAAGACACACAAAACGGTTAATAGGAAGGAAATCTTAGTTGTTATTTAGATATTAATTTTTCCTGCCTTTATTTTATCAGCATTCTCTCTCTCTCTCTCCCTCTCTCTCTCTCTCAAACTGAGGTCCAAGATACACACACATCGGTTGATAGGAACATCTTAAGTTATTGTTTCGTGACTTTATTATGTCAACAATTTTTCCATCCCAGTCTAATGAGTTCGTAAACAGGGTCTGATTCCTTTTCAAATAACCCCGGGACTGCAACACTGATTATTTGTACGCACGAATTCGATACGAAACGATATTTGTGTATTGATGTTTGCGAGGGTAATAAGAGAGAAAAAATGTCAGGAGTGTATGAGTCATGTTTGTGTATGTATGTTATGTTTGTTTGTTTGTAGTGTGTATGTATGTATATATTTATATAAATATACTATGAATATATTTCTATATATGTATGTGTGAATATGTATATATAAATATATATATATATATATATATATATATATATATATATATATATATATATATATATATATGGTATGTATATATATATATATATATATATATAAATATATGTATATATATACATATATGTATATATATTATATATATGTATATATAATATATATACATATATATATATATATATATATATATATATATATATATAATATATATATATCTATATATATATATATAATATATATATATATATGTGTGTATATATATATAATATATATATATATATATATATATCTATATATATATATATATATATATATATATTAGTTCGCTCCCCGTACTGAATTTAATAATCCATAAATAACAACTCATATTTTTTGAAATAAAACAATAAATAAAAAAAGCAAAACTATACCATTAACAGGCATTCCTACGTATTCCTACAGGCTATGCCAGCAACAAAAAATACGCTGGCATTAGTCGAGGACAGTCGGGGCGTAATTGCCCAGCGGCAAAAATGCCCCGGCATTAGTAGGGGCGTAATTGGGCCAGGGGCAATTTGGGTAAAGTGCGTAGCCTGTCTCGTATCCTCATTAAGCTCTTTAGGTTTCGTGTTGCGTAATTCGCCAACGGTCCGGGAATATTTTATAGTGATGGAACCCAATTCCGAAACCTTTCCCTGAAAATAAGTAGGACGCCATATCTCAAAAACCAACCATAGAATTTTCTTAAAAAATCATCTCATTATCTTTCCCTCACCCAAATTGCTGTTTCGCTTCTAACCCAACCTAACCCAACCTAACCTAACCTAACCTAACCTAACCTAACCTTTAAGCCTAGGAGGCCGCTCTCAAACCCAAGAAATGAATTTTCTGAAAATAGTCCTTATTATGTCCACACCCTGACACTTCCTACCTAACCCAACCTAACCTGACCTAACCTAACCACTACCTGAAAAAAGCGGGACGCTATATCTCAAAACCCAAGAATAGAATTTTCTTGAAAATAGTCTTATTATGTTTCCCACACCCAGTGACCAACTTGTTCCTAACCTACCAACCCAACCTAACCTGACCTAACCTAACCTACCTGAGCGGGTATGCTATTCTCACCAACCCATAGATTTTCTTGAAAATCTCATTATATTTCCGATACCCAAATTACCAAGACGTTCCTCACCTGACCTAACCTAACCTAAGCTAACCTAACCCAGTCTAACCTAACCGCTCCCTGAAAATAAGTGGGACACCATATCCCAAAAAACAAACCGTAGAATTTTCCTGAAAATCATCTCATTTTCTTTCCCTCACCCAAGTTACCAATTCGTTCTTAACCTAAAATCACCTAACCCAACCTAACCTAAGCTAATCTAGGGGCACAGCAAAAAAAAAAAAAAAGAAAGAAAAAAAAAAGGCTGGTGCAATACTAGCATAGTACACCACAGGAATTTGCGTCTGAGAATAATGGAAGAATGAGACACTTTTCCATTTGGCAGTATTTAGTTCCGGGTTCAGAATCAACTAAACATCTCAATGGCTTAATTTGAAACTAAAAGGCTAAACCAATTTTGGCTTAATTTGAAAACTAAAAGGCTTAAACCAACTAAACCTCAATTTTTGGCTTAATTTGAAAACTAAAAAGGCCAGAACCAACTAAACCTCAATTTTGGCTTAATTTGAAAACTAAAAAGGCCAGAACCAACTAAACCTCAATTTTGGCTTAATTTGAAAACTAAAAAGGCTTAAACCAACTAAACCTCATTTTTGCTTAATTTGAAAACTAAAAAGATCAGAATCACTAAACATCATTTTTGCTTTAATTTGAAAACTAAAAAGATCAGAATCACTAACATCAATTTTGGCTTAATTTGAAAACTAAAAAGGCCAGAACCAACTAAACCTCAATTTTGGCTTAATTTGAAAACTAAAAAGATCAGAATCAACTAAACATCAATTTTGGCTTAATTTGAAAACTAAAAAGGCCAGAATCAACTAAACATCAATTTTGGCTTAATTTGAAAAGTAAATAGGTCAGAATCAGCTAATCCTCAATTTTGACTTAATTTGAAAACTAAAAAGGCCAGAATCAGGTAAACTTCAATTTTGGCCAGATAGGAAAACAAAATTGTGGCTTAATTTGAAAACAAAAAGGTCAGAAAGAGTTAAACCTCAATTTTTGACAAATAGGAAAACTGAAGAGGTCAGAATCAGCTAAACTTCAATTTTGAGAACGAAAGACCTCATCCAACCTAATAATTAGGCGTTCAGTCGAACAGAAACCGCCTCTCCGTTTAGCGCAACAAACCGCCACGGTCGATCTCAAAGGGTTTATCTGGGGTTTATCTGTGGGTTTATTTGGGTTTATGTGGGTTTATCTCACGAAAGGGGGGTAGGCAGTTAATCTAGCTAACGACCTCCGTCGTTCAGTTATATACAGCTCGCTGTAAATATCAGGCTATCAAGACGAATGATGTCGGATGCTGCATTACGAACCGCGAGCGAGCCATCAGTCTGACATCTGAAATTGCAATTAACTCTGACAGGACATGTTTGTTTCTGAGAGAGAGAGAGAGAGAGAGAGAGAGAGAGAGAGAGAGAGAGAGGTAGGGGGAGGGGAGCTTTTACTAATGCTGGCTGTCCTAGTGATAATGATGACGGTACGTCTGACTCTTGATCATTTGAACTCAAACGTTAAGGTTGGGGAAGAATTAGTTTTCGTGATCGGCTGAATAAATGGATCGCGTTTGGGTGTGACCTCCGGGATGGTCTCTTACACTTTCAGACTCTCTC
>NC_087213.1:52642183-52669075 GCF_015104395.2 Macrobrachium nipponense | reverse complement strand
AAGATGGTTTGTAATGGGGTTTCTCCAACTAACCCTACCCCCCTCCTTTGTAAGGGGTGGGGGTGAGAAGGGATTCCCTGAAACGGGAGCTGTTTCTGGCCGTTGAAACGAGGTCAGGTTATTCCCACCGAAGACTTAGTTACCTTACGATTTTTTCAGCAAAATTTAATTCTGTAAGAACTTCCGCAGAGAAAGTCGCGAATATTTCAGCTCAGCACAATAGAAGATGAAAATTATCATCATATCTGCAAGATTTTTGAATAACTTAAATCCATCGGGACTGCCAGTGCACAATAACATTGAAGAAGTACTGCCGGTAATGTTGCTTCGGAATTTCGATCCTGCCAATGGACATTACAACGGAATGAGGTACACCGTTATGGAGCTAAATCTTCGTCATCGAAGCAGTGATAGTACGGCCCACACACGGCAAATGTCTGTTCATCCCCGGATTCCTCTGATGCCTTCGGACAACCAGTTTCCATTCCAGTTATGGCACAGGCAGTTTCCCATCAACCTGACCTTCTCATTCTCCTGCAAACAAGTCGCAGGGCCAGACTTTGGATCGTGTTGGTGTGTTTCTGCCGTCACCCATGTTCACGATGGCCAACTGTATGTGGCGATGAGCAGAGCAACTGACTCTGCCAACTTGAAATTATTAAGTTGTGGAACAAACTGATAACATTGTGTACAAAGAGGTCCTGTAGTAAGTATGCATAAAAATCGCCCTTATTTTAATATTGCTGAACAAATAGTACATATAAATTTTTCACTTCTGCACCCGTAAATTATCACCCATCGTAGATGGGTCAGTTTGTTAGTATATATATATATATATATATAGATATATATATATATATATATATATATATATATATATATATATATATATATATATATATATTATATATATATATGATATATATATATGTATATATATATATATATATATATATATAGATGGGGGTATTTATGTTTTGTTATTTATCTGATTATCTATTATTTATATGTATATATATATATATAGATATATATATATATATATATATATATATATATGCAATATTTAATATAAATAGATAATCAGATAAATAACAAAACATAAATACACAATCAATATCTAAATAAACAAGCGAATAAATATATAAACAATAAAACAGATAAAAAAAAGCACCACCCGGAGGGTTTACTCACAAGGCCTTATCAGCCCTACGCCCGCTGAAGGGGGTAAGGGGGCGGGGGAGGGGGAAGAAGACGCCCTCAGGGCGAGGAGCAGAAAATGTCTTCAGTAGCTGTCAGGAGGCGTTAGCCCTTGACAAAAGGTACAGATCTGTTTTCTCTCGCGGGCGATCTATGAAGGGGTTGCGGGGGAGCGGGAATGGGGGTTCACCCCTCCTCTTTGTTGGGGGGGGGCCCACCACTCGTCCTTGTGTGTCTTCTCCTTCTACTTCTCCTTCTTCTTCTTCTTCTTCCACCTTGTGTGTCTATTTCTTGTTTGCCCTCTTCCTCCTCCTCCTCCTCCTCTCCTTCTTCTTCTTTTTTTTTCTTTTTATGTGTCTTCCTCCTCCTCTTCCTCCTCCTCCTCCTCTCCTTCTTCTTCTTCTTCTTTTTATGTGTCTTCCTCTTCCTCCTCTTCTTCTTCTCTTTCCTCTTCTTCTTCCTCTTCTCCTCCTCCTCATCCTCCTCCTCATCCTCCTCTTCTTCCTCTTCACATCCTCCTCCTCTTCTCGTCTTCCTCCTCTTCTTCTCATCCTCCTCCTCTTCTTTCTCCTCCTCTGCCTCTTCTTCCTCCTCTTCTTCTTCTTCTTCCTCCTCCTCTTCTTCTTCTTGTGCCCTCATGAATCGTAGCGGAAAAAAAGAGGAGATTTGGCAGCTATTATGAAATTTGCGTTTCTCGTGTTGTGAGATTCAGAGCCAAATTCACGCTGCTTCTCCAGCGGAATGAGAGAGAGGGATCGATACTAGGAAGAGGGAAGTAGGAAGAAGGAAGTAGAATAAAGAAACAGGTGAGTAAAAGGAAAGTGGAAGTAAAGGAAATTAAGTATAGGGGGAAAAGATAATCAGAATATAGACAAACGAAGGTAGGAAGTAGAATAAATTGAAAAGAAAAAAAGCTTCACCAATAGAAGAAGAGAAGATAATATTCATTAAGACAGAAACAGGAGGACAAGTAGCCTTTATCATTTTTGTAGGACAGAGAGATGAAGTGAATTAAACCTTTATCATTTTAAGATGACAGAAAGATGCAGTGAATTAAACCATTATTATTTTACGAAAGAAAGATGAAGTGAACTAAACCTTTATCATTTCTGGACAGAAAGATGAAGTGAACTAAACCTTTATCATTTCTGGACAGAAAGATGAAGTGAACTAAACCTTTATCATTTCTGGACAGAAAGATGAAGTGAACTAAACCTTTATCATTTAAGAACAGGAAGATGAAGTGAACTAAAACTTTATCATTTTAGGAGGACAGAGAGATGAAGTGAACTAAACTTTATCATTTCAGTGGACAGAAAGATTAAGTGAACTAAACCTTTATCCTTTTAGGAGACAGAAAGATGAAGTTAACTAAACCTTTATCATTTCATGAAAGAAAGATGAAGTGAACTAAACCTTTATCATTTCTAGACAGAGAGATAAAGTGAACTAAACCTTTATCATTTCAGGAAGGAAAGATGAAGAGAACTAAACCTTTATCATTTAAGAACAGGAAGATGAAGTGAACTAAAACTTTATCATTTTAGGAGGAAAGAGAGATGAAGAGAACTTAACCTTTATCAGTTTAGGAGGAGAGAGAGATGAAATAAACTAAACCTTTATCATTTAAGGACAAAAGATGAAGTGAACTAAACACTTATCATTTTACGAAGGAAAGATGAAGTGAACTGTCTTTCTTTTATTTGTACTGTGATTCTTCGCCACGAGACGCAATCAAATATTTGGTGTCGCAACAGATGGGAAGAGGGAATGAAATGAAAAGGGAGAAAGAGCAGAGATTGATAAACAGTAAAATAATGATAAAAAACAAACAGACAGAACTTATTACACGCGGAGGAAATTAATAAACGTCAGACAAAGAAATAGAGGAATAAAGATCAGAAAAAGGAAAAAATATGATAAAAGGTGGAATAAATACAAGTTAAAAAATACGGTGTGATTAATAGTGGCAAATATTACTGAATGAAGGAATCATAAACAAATATGGGAAAAAGTTTATCTAAATATGAAAAGCAAATCACTTATGAAAATAAAAATATACACGTAAACATATATATATATATATATATATATATATATATATATATATATATATGTACGTGATATATTTTTATACTATATATATATATATATATATATATATATATATATATATATATATTATATATATATATATATATATATATATATATATATATATAGGAGAGCAATAGAAGGAACTGTAGATTGGAAAAATAAATAATTACAGAAATGACATAATTTGACTGAAAGGAAGTCAGATTAAAAATAATTAAATGCAAAAAATGACATAATATTGAGAAGGGAACTGAACAAAAAAATATTACAGAAAATTTAAAAAAACAGAATTTTGACAGAAAGAAACTGTAGATTAATAAATAAATAATAAATAATAAATAAATAAATAAATAAAAATGACAAAAATCTGAGAAAGAAACTGCCGATTAAAAAAATATTTAATTAGGGAAACTGACAAAATTTTGACAGAAAAGAACTGCGGATTAAAAATTAATGAAACAGACTAAATGACAAATTTTTCAATAAAGGAAATGCCGGTTAAAATATAAATAAATACAAAACTGACATAAATTTGAAATAAAGGATATCCAGATTGAAAAATAAATCAATAAATAAATACAATAAATGAAAAATTTGAAATAAAGGAGAACCAGCTTAAAAATAAATAAACAAATAAATACAAAAAATGACGTAAATTTTAAATAAAGGCGATCCAGATTTTAAATAAATCAATAAATAAATTCAGTAAATGAAACATTTGAAATAAAGGAGAGCCTGATTAAAAGAATAAATAAAAAAATAAAAACAAAAATGACGTAAATTTGAATAAAGAAAATACAGATTTAAAAATAACTAAATAAATAAAAACAAAAACGACGTAAATTTGAAATAAAAGTAAATCTAGATTAAAAAATTAATAAATAAATAAATAATAAAAAATACTTAAGTTTTAAACAAAGAAAATACAGATTAAAAAATGAATAAATAAATAAAAACAAAAATGACGTAAATTTGAAATAAAAGTAAATCCAGATTAAAAAATATAGAACTACAAAAATGACAGCATTTTGAGCGAAAGAAACTGCAGAATAAATAAATAAATAATAAAAATGAAAATAAATAAAAAAAATGAAAAAAAAAACAAACAGAGAAACTGGCAAAAATATGAATGAAATGACGAGACTCGGAACAGAAGACGAATGACCAGAAATATCCAGAGAAAGTCGATCACCAAATGCAATGAGGAGATGCAAAGGACACCGCGAACTTTTAATTGCAGTCTAATTAGACAGTTTATGTCAGAGTCTATCTGGAAGTTGCTCGTAGGAGAGAAAAAAAATTGCTCGAGATGAGTTATGAATATTAATAAGAACCCTGTTTGCCAATCCAAGAAGTCAAAGGAGGTCGATGGAATTAATGGGGTGCCAATTTTCAATATTAATTGGTTAATTATATGTTAAAGAATAATTTTTATTTGCGTAAATATTTAGGGAGATGGAAAAAAGACTTGAGTGAGGAGAAAGAAAGACGAGAGGAAAGATGGATGAGAGAATGGGTGAAGTGGAATCAAAATTGTTTGGTCTTAAAAGAAGAAGAAGAAGAAGAAGAAGAAGAAGAAGAAGAAGAAGAAAGAAGACTTTCTCTCTCTCAGAAAAAGAAGATTCTCTCTCTCTCTCTCTCTCTCTCTCTCTCTCTCTCTCTCTCTCTCTCTCTCTAATCTCTCTCAGAAGAAGAAGAAGCAGAAGAAACGAAGAAGATGAAGATTCTCTCTCTCTCTCTCTCTGTCTCTCTCTCTCTCTCTCTCTCTCTCTCTCTCAGAAGAAGAAGAAGAAGAAGAAGAAGAACACACACTCTCTCTTTCTCTCTCTCTCTCTCTCTCAAAAGAAGAAGAAGAAGAAGAAGAAAGAGAAGAAGAACACTCTCTTTCTCTCTCGCTCGCTCTCTCTCTCTCTCTCTCTTCTAAGAAGAAAAGAGAAGAAGAAGACTCCGCTGCTCCTTCCTCTCTCTCTCGAAGAAGAAGAAGAAGAAGAAGAGAAGAAAAAAAGAAGAAGAAGAAGTTAAAAGGATAAGATAAAAGAAAAAGAGGGGAAATGTTTGCAAGAACATCACTCCAATTCCGCTTCTGTCATTCGACGAAGACATAATTCTCACAAGATGATTCTTCAGGGGGGGAAAGACGGACGTTGGTTGGGGGGAGGAGGATGGGGAGGAGGGGTGGGTGGGTGGGGGTAGGATAAGGGGAAAGACCCACCCCCTCCTACTCCCATCCAATCCCCCCCCCCCCCCTACCCCCCACCCCCCCCCCCCCTACAACCCCGGTAATTCCTTCGACCATTCAGGTAAAAATCATCCAGTGATCTAAGATGATCTCTTTGTGTTTCATCGCCCTTCTTACTTAATATAATTAGTTCCCATTTCTCCTCCTCCTCCTCCTCCTCCTCCCCCTCCCCCTCCTCCTCCTCCTCCTCCTCCTCCTCCTCCTCCTCCTCCTTCTAAACATCCCACCCTTCGGAATAAATTATCCGAAGTTCTTCACAGCTTCGCGTCGGGTTAAAACGAAGTTATTGCAATTCAATAATTGGCACTGCTGCTGCAGGGTGCCACTACCTACCCCTCCTCCTAACCATCCCCCGGGTGGCACTGGAACTTGCTCCGTGATACCCTGTGATGCTAGGGGGAGGAGGGGCCATGGTGCGAGGGACCTAATGACGTTGGCTGTACTAATTTGCCGAAGAAACAACTCCAGTGAGGAGTTTTTTTTCTCTTTTTTTTTTTTTGGTCTGACCCGAAAAGCGATTCATGGGGCTAATTCTCATTTGCCCGTTGTCGTCTGAAACGAGGTCAGGTCACACAGAGGTGGATTCTCCGCCTTCAATTACGGACGTCGTTTCAGTTGTTTACGAGTTATTATTATTATTATTATTATTATTATTATTATTATTATTATTATTATTATTATTATTATTGTTGTTGTTGTTGTTGTTGTTGTTATAAGTAAAATGTACGGCTGTGTAAAAATACACCACATATATATATACAAACACACACACAAACATATATATATAAACCGAAGATTAAATCACTGAAAAGGGGAAAAAGGGAACAACCAGAATGCGTGAATAAAAACGACCAATACATATGAAACTATCTCATTCAGATGAATACGATTAATAAGTATAAAAATAAAATATGCTGAAACTTAGGAAGAGGCAAACATACCACAGCCAAATATATCTAGCCCAGGGAACCATTTCTCGAAAGGATATTAATTAGTGAAGTGGGCAGGTGTTGATGAAGGCCACGTATGTACATAGATGCGATAAAAAAAAAAAACTGGCAACGAATTAAAAAGATATTTAAAAAAACATTTCCAGAGATGTGCTGCTAATTAATATGGATTCAGATGAGTTCCGTCAGGAAACTTTAAATATTTAATGACTTATTTTTTTTACTTTTTTTTTCCTATTTTTTTTTCTGTAAAAGAAAACTATTGAAATGGCTTTTTGTCTGTCCGCCCTCAGATCTTAAAAGCTACCTAGGCTAGAGGGCTGCAAATTGGTATGTCGATCATCCATCCACCCTCCAGTCATCAAACATACCAAATTGCAGCCCTCTAGCCTCCTCAGTAGTCTTTATTTTAAAGGTTAAAGTTAGCAATAACCGTGCTTCTGGTAACGATATAGAACAGGCCACCACCGGGCTGTGGTTAACGGCTTCATGGGACGCGGCTCATCCAGCAACATACCGAGACCACTGAAAGATAGATCTATATTTTCGGCGGCCTTGATTACACGCCTATACAGAAAACTCAATTGCTTTTCAATATTTCGTGTTTCCGAAGACGTATTTCGTTGGCCAAGGTATATAACGAATCGTTCGTTATGCACAGTTTCGCGAGAAACAGTTTCGTTATAGCGTAAAAAGGAGTTAAAAAGTTTTGAATAACGAAATGTTTCGGTCATTTTAACGCGTGTGAAGACAAACTTATCAGTTTCGGCAGCTTCGTCAAAGTCGTGAAACGTCTTTTGGTTATTCGGATTCATTAATGGACAACTTTTCGTATTTCAGAAGTCTGAGATGCGGCGACTCGCTCAGCTCACAGGGAAGCGTCAATACATATATATAGGATATATATATATATATATATATATATATATATATATATATTATATATATATATATATATATATATATATATATATATTATCTATATATATATATAACAAGCGGTCTCTAATTCAATTACTAACGCGTGAACAATAAGATCGATGAAACAATAGAAGATACAGAACAGAATGGTTCATATGTATAAATATATATATATATATATATATATATATATATATATATATATATATATATATATATATATATATATATATATCACTATATAGATATATATATATATATATATATGTCTTTTCAGACATAAATTTATACAAAGAAAATCTATAGATATACCATTTGTGGTCATGCCAAAGATACTTTCCCCTTTCTTCCCCTCAGTTCCCACCCCTCTCACCCATCCCCCTTATCCTCCCTTCCCCCCTCCCCCAACTTCCCTTAACCCACCGACTTTTTCCCAAAACTCAAAACAGGACAACATTAATGGTCATACCGAATACCACCTCCGCCCCCTTCCCCCCTCGTTCCCAGCCCCTCCTCTCCCCCCATCTCCCTCATCTTCCCCCTCCCCCTAAGCACCGACATTTTCCTCAAAATTCCAAAACGGACAACATTGACATCAACACCAGAAAACAGACGCCTTCTTCTCGCTCTGAATAAAAACGACTATATATATATATAGACACACATAATAACACAAACATGTATATAAAGACAAGCCACACAGACATACACAAACACAGACACAACTCTGTGAAATCAGGCTTCGGTCCATCAATAATGCAACGGAATTCGTCGAAGGCTTTTCCAGTGTCAAGACCACAAACCCTGTTTGTTTGACTTGCAAGATTAAAGGCCAAGGCTAATGAAAGGACTCTTTAGTATTTTAGCCTTTTTTTTGTTTGTTTCTTTCAATTTTTTTTTTTTTTTTTTTTTTGTACAATTTAACTCCAGGCACAGGTACAGTCCTAAAATGTCGAAAATTTTCTGTATATTGTTTGGTTGGAAGGTATCCTGTGTGTGTAAGTATGTATACGTATATATATATATATATGTATATATACTATAGTATTTTATGTATATACATGTATATATATATATATATATATATATATATATATCATATATAAATATATATATATATACTGTACATATATGTTTGTATGTATATGTTTGACATGATATATAGATAATACTATATATATTATATATATATATAATATATATAAATTAGAGTATATTTTGTGTATGTATATATATATAATATATATATATATGATATATATATATACATTAGGTAATATTTTGTGGTAAATTTAAATAATCTATCGTAGATATATATATATATATATATAAAATATATATCTATATATATATATATTGTAATTTATGTATACTCTAACCCAAAATAACTCCGTGCCGCCCTTCCCAACACCACAAGAGAGCCTCTCCCATTCCAACCCCACACCCGCCTACGTCCCCCGACCCCGACCCCTCCACCCCCACCCACCCACCCCCCCACCCTTCATCAGTCACTGCTGCCGCTGCCGCTGCTGCTGGTTGTTCCTACAGACGAATTCTGGCCCATATTTCGGCTGTCCTTAATGCCGGGACGAAGAAGAATGCCGGCTGTCATTCTCCGTGATTCCTTTCCGATAAGTCTCACAAAATGGGAAGAGGAGAGAGTGAATTTTGTGTGTTTGTGTGTATGTGCGTGTGTTTTGGGCCTGAGGGTGGCGGGGGGATCTTAGGATGATGGGGAAGGGGTTATAGGCTTTTTTTGTTGGGGGGTGGGGGGTGGGAGGAGTGATTCGTAGGATTTCCATAGCGTATTGTGTTTTCTTCCTATTCTGACAGCTGAGGTGTCAAGAACTTTTGTTCTTCTTGGTTGGTTTTGGACAGTTGGTGTAAAGAAATGTTTTATTTTTGGTTGATTTTAGACAGTGGTGTTTAAAAAATGTTTTTTTCTTTTTGGTTGATTTTAGATATGCTGATTAAAAAATGTTTTACTTTTGGTTGATTTTAGTTAGACAGTGGAGTGTTTACAACAATAATTTTTGGTGTATTTCAGACAGTGGTGTGTTTAAAAAATTATTTTTTATTTATCTTAGACAGTGATGTGTTAAAAACGTATTAATCTTTTCCCCTCCCACCTCCCCTCAGTCTTCTCTCTATCCCCTTTCTCCCTCTCCTCCTCCACCCACTTTCCCCTCCCCAATTTCCCCATCTCTTCCTCCTTCTTCCATCTTTTACCCTCTCCTACCTCCCCCTCCCGCTTTCCCTTCCCCCTTCCTTCTCCCCTCTCTCTCCCCCCTTCCCCCCCCTCTTCTTCCCCCACCTCTCCTTCCTTCACCCCTTTCTCCTTCCATCCTCTACCTCTTTCCCCTATTCCTTTTTTCCTTTTTCCTTCCTCCTACCCCCGTCTCTCCCCTCCCCCTCGCACTACACTAGTGCGAGACCCGCAGCCTCGATCGAAAACCATTATAATAATTGAAAAAAAAAAGGAATAAAAACCGGAGCTGGGTTTTAAAACAGCCATTTTAATCAACAACAGGACACTGGTGACAAATTCACTTCAGCTCGTTCAGAAATGATCTAACACATTCAACTATCCACTGTACGAAATCAACCAGAATTATGATATTTTTGACACACCATTGTCTCGAGTCAACCAATAATATGTTTTTTTACTATGCACTGTGTAAAATCAACCAAGGTTGACACAATAGTAATATGTTTTTTTACTATGCACTGTGTAAAATCAACCAAGGTTGACACAATAGTAACATGTTTTTTAACTATCCACTGTGTACAGTCAACCACAATTAACACATTTTTAACACATTATTGTCTCGATCCAGCCAATTGAAATATGTTATTAACTATTCACAGTGCAAAATCAACCAGAATTAATACATTTTTAACACACCATCGTCTTCAGTCAACCAACAGTAATATGTCTTTAATTATCCACCGTGTATCAACCAGAATTAACACAATTGTAACACACCATCGTCTCGAGTCAACCAATACTAATATGTTTTTAACTATCCACAGTGCAAAATCAACCAGTATTAACACATTTTTAACACACCACTGTCTCGAGTCAACTAATAATAATGTTTTTAACTGTCCACTGTGTATCAACCAGAATTAACGCAATTGTAACACACCAATGTCTCGGGTTAACCAATAATAATATGTTTTTAACTATTCACTGTACAAAATTAACCAGAATTAACACATTTTTAACACACCACTGTCTCGAGTTAACCAATAGTAATATGTTTTTAACTCTCCACTGTGCAAAATCAACCAGAATTAAAAAAAAAATTAAACATCATCGTCTACATTCAACAAACCCTACAATATTAAAAAAAATTTTTGACACTATCTAAAATTAATGAAAATAATTTTGTTAATTATTAACTACGTAAAGTCAACTACTATTAACATAAATTTAACACCACTGTCTAAAATCAACGAAAAGCCAGAAGCCGTTTTTAAACAATCTTTTTCAACCTCCCACCAGAAAAATTCATTGATTGATCGCGTAAAGTCATCTGGCGTCGTAAACTTCCATTCACATAAAAAGAATGCTTGGTTGATTGAACGTCATATTCTGGCGTCACAATGATCAGAAAAAACAAAAATAAAATTTGTATATATTATTAAATATCAGAAAAATATTTTTTCTGTGTTTTTTTAGTTTCGAAGGATAAAGGTTCCCTCAAAACACATAGATGAATTTTCCCCGAATAAACCTGATGATAGGATGATAAGAGAGAATTTGCGATGATTTGAGGGGAATGAGAGATACGAGGATAATTGAGAAGGAGACGAATAATATGCGAGAGATTAGAGATTAAAGAGATAAGGGAAAAGTCATTTCTTTGTACTGATATGAAGATAAAATAAAAGTTAGAATATACAATGGGCGAACAGAGGAGGAGAGAGAGAGGATGGGGGGGGGGGGGGGGAATGAAACAATGTCAGCAACAATGAAAAAAGAATAAGGAAATCCGTAACATCGAAAAACAAAGACGAAATGAGAGAGAGAGAGAGAGAGAGAGAGAGAGAGAGAGAGAGAGAGACTTTATCTTGCAGCATTTTAAGTGACGCAGTCAACTAAATCTGAGTAGATGGTTTCATTAGCTTTCATCCTTCGTGACTCACTCCAATGATTCGTTTCGTTCGGGAGTGACAGATAATACAAGAGGGGGGGGGGGGATATAAAGTTAACCAAAAGAGTGACGCATATACATATGCATATTTATGTGTGTGTATGCATGTATATATATATATATATATATATATATATATATATATATATATATAGATATATATATATATATGGGTATATATATATATATATATATATATATATATATATATATAAAGAAATCATAAGATTACGAACAGAAGCAACATTTTGACATAACCCCAGGTTTTACAGAAAAACCCAAAAAATATAATATTCTCTCTCTCTCTCTCTCTCTCTCTCTCTCTCTCTCTCTCGTGCCAAGTGGAAAGGGATAGACTTCGACGAAGGGGGAAATATGGGAAAATGAAGAGTCAGGAAAAAAGAGAAACTAAGATTTTTATAAATTAAAAAAAAAAAAAAAAACAAAAAAGTTCAGCCTTGTTTTGTGTTTCCGTCAAGAGAGAAATATGACAGATCTTTTTATGCTGTAACACAAATTTTGGGTTTTCAAAGGTTTTGGAACTCTCTGGGTACTTCTGCTTTCCCTTGGTCTTCAATCCAGGTTTGATAGCAGGCCTTTATTTTTGAATAAGGGCAATAAATTAACAGGGTTCCAAAGGCTTTGGAACTTTCTGCCTACTTCTGCTTTCCCTTGGCCTTTATTTATATTTTGAAAAAGGCCTTTGCTTCTTAATATGTGCAGAAAATCAGGGGCGTTTTTCAGATGTTCTGGAACTCTCTGTCTACTTCTGTTTTTCCTTGGTCTTCATTTGAGGTTTGAAAAAAGGCCTTTGCTTCTTAGAAATGTTTAGAAAATCAGGGGCGTTTTTCAGATGTTCTGGAACACTCTGTCTACTTCTGTTTTCCCTAGGTCTTCATTCGAGGTTTGGAAAAAAGGTCTTTGCTACTTAATAAGGGCAGAAAATTCGTAATGTTGAATGTCAATTTAAACTGTTAAGGTAAAATCAACAGGTCAAAAAGTGTCCTGACCTCTGACCTTCGCCAAGGGTGAGGCATCCATATCCACTCCCTTAAAAAACATAGTTCAGTTTTCCCAAAAGATACATATCTACCCCTCCCAATATCTACTCGCTTGTTGGCACTGACGTGGACGTCTTTGATAAAATTTTCGTAAAAAAACCACATATCACATTTCGCATAATTTTGCTAACAATAAACAAACTTGTTGACAAACAAGGTCGACATATACCCCGATATTCTGCTCTGTCTTATAACTGATATTATTATATCTTGAGTCCCTTTGCAAACAAAGTGAGTTTGATCACTTCTTTGTTTCTTTGTTAAGTCGCCAGGAACCCAGACGAATCTACTTCCTGATGGGGGGGACAGGAGCAGGACCTCCCCTCCTACCGCAGGGCCCTTCCCATCCACCCGCGCACCCCCCTACCCCCCATAAAATGAATACTCATCCACCTCCCATCCTGCATTATCAGAGAGTTCCATGGGCGCGCCATTTGCATATGAAAATCGCTCCATCACCACAGATTATTCTTCTCTCATGGTTGAGACGAATCTCTACAAGAGAGTGACGGCGAGAAGTCTCTTCTGCCAGTATTCCAGTGACGGGGGAGGGAAGGTGATATTCCAGTCTTCTTTCATTTTCTTCTACAGCGTTCCAGTGGAGTGATTGTTTCGTCTCACTGGAGTGACTGGAATGATTATCTGAAGCCTTTTCCAGAAGGCGATCCAGAGGAGTGATTGGTTCGTCTCCCCTTTCCAAAAGGCGTCACACTGGAATGATTATCATAAGTATTTTTCCAGAGGGCGTTCCAGTGGAGGGATGTTTCTTCTCCTTTCTCCAAACAGCGTCACTCTGGAATGATTATCAAAAGTGTTTTCCTGAGGGCGTTCCAGTAGTGATTGGTTCTTCTCCTTTCTCCAAAAGGCGTCACACTGGAATGATTATCATGAGTATTTTCCAGAGGGCGTTCCAGTGGAGTGATTGGTTCTTCTCCTTTCTCCAAACAGCGCCACACAGGAATAATTAACTGAAGCATCTTCCAGGAGGCGTTCCAGTGGCGTGGTTGTAAGAAATCTTCCAGAGTTTTTCCCAGAAGTTTTTCTACACGGAAGTCTATTTTCCAAAACACTACAGAGTTTTCCAGAGAATTTATTTTTCCAGAGTTTGTTTACCTAAGATAATTATCAGAAGTTTGTTTCCCATGCCTCAAGAGTATTCCAGGGGAGTGATTAACCAGAGCCGTTCTTTGTGTAAATAGCATTCCAGCACCGGCGTGAATGCTATGAATCCCGTCTCTCTTTTTTTTTTCTCCCCTTCAGTTTCATTTTTTTTTGGAAATTCTCTCTGGAAGCAAACTAAATTTGTTTTTCTATTCCCTCCCGTTTCGTATTTCCACTTTCAGAGTCTATCTTTTTTCAGTTGACACCACAGAGAGAGAGAGAGAGAGAGAGAGAGAGAGAGAGAGAGAGAGAGAGAGAGAGATTTTCTTTTTCCTTTAAAAATAGATTGGATTTTGACTTCGGACGTAGGTAAATCAGTATATATATATATATATATATATATATATATATATATATATATATATATATATATATATATATAGATATATATAGAGAGAGAGAGAGAGAGAGAGAGAGAGAGAGAGAGAGAGATTCAAACGAAGAGAGACCTTCCATGCTAACAGAAAACCACCTTGATAATTAGCACTAGTCAGCGAAGGCGTAAGGCATCCACAACATCACGCGTGATTATAGAACGACATGTTTATAGCACGCCACAAATTATACACACAAAAATTACCCAATATTCGGAAGCTTTGAAATTTATGAAAATTAAACACCTTCGTAAAGTGACGGCATCACAGATAACAAATTACCAGACGATTTCCATGAAATTCTCTAGGAAATGACGTCATAAAACAGCAGAAATGAACGTTCACTGACTATATCAAACTCCGCCACAGCGCCAGGATATTAAGAGCAGGCATCCTCCGACTCGAGGTGAGTGGCGCAGCGTTTGTGGGGGGAGTTCGATATACTGCTATAAGGGAGTTCGATATACTGTTATAAGTAGATTCTCATCACCCATGCATCTGTTGTCCTAGCCAGTCTCTTACGATGCTCCTGATTGTCTGGTGATAAGCCACTCATAGGGCTGGAAACTCTCAGACTCTCTCGAGACTTCACATAGGCAGGATGTATGTTCCACCGCTCCTGAGAGATACGTCTTTCAAAAGCATCCCTCAGGAAAGGTGGAACATGCATCCTGCCTATGTGAACTCTCGAGAGAGACTCAGAGTTTCCAGCCCTGTGATTGGCTTATCAACAGCCAATCAGGAGCGTCGTAAGGGATTGGCCTAGACATCAGATGCACTGGTGATGTGAATCTATTATAATAGGCTTACTACGCTTATGTTGACTGGTTCTATAAATATTCTAAAGCCTCATTAATAAAATATAATTAGAGTTAAACGTCTAAGGTTAAAAAACAGACAGCACAACGGTTACTTCCAAAGATAGATAGAGAGAGAGAGAGAGAGAGAGAGAGAGAGAGAGAAGTAGGGACAATTGAGTCAACTTGGTCTCAAAGTTAAGTGAAAGTTAGTGATATTCAAGACAGTGAGAGAGAGAGAGAGAGAGAGAGAGAGAGAGAGAGAGAGAGAGAGAGAGAGAGAGAGAGAGAGATAGTTTCCCGGTTAAAAGATTCTTTGGTTAAAAGAGGCTCTGGTTAAGAGACTCTCTGGTTAAAAGAATCTCTGGATAAAAGAGTTTCTGGTTAAAAGAATCTCTGGTTAAAAGAGAATCTCGTAATAAAAGAATCTCTGGTTAAGAGGATCTCTGGTTAAAAGAATCTCTGGATAAAAGAGTTTCTGGTTAAGAGAATCGCGAGTCTCGTCTCTGGCTAAAAGAATCTCTGGTTAAGAGAATTTCTGGTTAAAGAGAATTTCTAGCTAAAAGAATTTCTGGTTAAAAGAGTCCCTGGTTATATCAACGACCCTGTGTGGCATTACGGGAATCTTCCATAGTTCATATGAATCACACTCCCCCCCTCCCCCTCCCCTCCCCTCCCCTCCCCTCCTCATGCCCTTTTAGCGAGATGAAATGTCACGCCCTCAGAGCCACGAGAGAGAGAGAGAGAGAGAGAGAGAGAGATTCGTAAATGTCATCACTATGATTCCCCCCCCCCTCTCTCAAGACGAACCGGATGTACGTCAAAAAGCGGGGGCGGCGTGAGCGTGAGGGGGCGGGGGTCCTGGTTTGAAATATTCACATCGACCTAAATGACACTACACGGGCTTTTGTAGTGTGAATGGGCTGGCAGGCTGGCTCTCTCTCTCTCTCTCTCTCTCTCTCTCTCTCTCTCTCTCTCTCTCTCTGACTGAAGATTTAGATAAAACTTTAAACTTGACCTAAACACACATACAAACACACACACAAACACACACACACACACACACACACACACTATATATATATGTATATATATATACCATGACCAGGCACTTTCCCCCAGTAACATTATAGAGGGCAACGAATGCCACCTTCCCACCTTTAAGTAGAATAAAACTGGCATCCGTATTTTTCAACAGCATCGAGAAGGTCCGTTCAGTTCGAGGGGGGTCCTACGCCCCCCCACTCCCACCCCAATCGAGAGAAAGAGAGAGAGAGCGATAGAGAGTGCGAGAGAGAGAGAGACAGGAGGATTTGAAGAAGCCCTTGAACAAGGGACGTATATAGGTTAATGACCGCTGATAAAGTTTGTTTACATTCCTGTCCCGAGATTTTTTTTTTCAGCTGTCAATCGGTTAGAATGGAATTGATCGTCAGGGACGCTGCTTTCGGTTGCTAAATGACAAAGGAGTGTAAAAATACTTTCTCTCTCTCTCTCTCTCTTTCTCTCTCTCTCTCTGAGAATTTAGGCAAGTCAAAGACTATATTTCAGAGAATTTAAGCACATCATAGTCTATATAGAAGTCTCTCTCTATCTCTCTCTCTCTCTCTCTCTCTCTCTCTCTCTCTCTCTCTCAGAGCATTCAGGCAAATCAAAATCTACATAGAAGTATCTCTCTCTCTCTATCTCTCTCTCTCTCTCTCTCTCTCAGAGCATTTAGGCAAATCAAAATCTGCATAGAAGTCTCTCTCTCTCTCTCTCTCTCTCTCTCTCTCTCTCTCTCTCTCTCTCTCAGAGAATTTGGGCAAATCAAAGTTTATATAGAGGTCTCTCTCTCTCTCAGAGAATTTAGGCAAATCAAAATCTAGAAGTCTCTCTCTCTCTCTCTCTCTCTCTCTCTCTCTCTCTCTCTCTCTCTCTCTCAAGCTATTCAAATAAAATACAATCACTGGAAAGTGTGCAAAATCGCTGAGCATAACGGAAATCTTTGAAATATAAAAAATTAGAAAAAATAAATAAAAAATACATCTAATTCTGTACCGTAAGCAGAGAGTCACGTCACAAATAAATTAAAGAATAAGATAAAAGCGAAGATAGACGCGGAGTAAGATAGGTAGTAAAGTACTTTCCCGTTTTTTTCCCGCACGCCCCCCCCCCCCACCCCCTCCACGACCCGTTCTGCTTACTGCTTCTGCATTTCCCGTGATTCCCACAGTTTATCGGCCCTCTTTCCCCCTTCCTTCATTTATCATAGCCCTTTCTCTATCTATCGGACGTTTCTCCACGCCCCCTAAGACACCTCTTTCTAACCCCCCAACCGGACTCCCCCTAAAAGCGTTCAATGTCGCCCGATAGAGGAATCCAGAGATAAGCACAAAAAATATAAAAAAGAAGAAGAAGAAAAAGAAGACGAATTACACTCGCTGGGAGAAGATATTCCGTAAGAGGAATCGATAATTGTTCGAACTACAAAAGGTATACAGCTCAGAAGAACACCTTTAATACACATCCAGCCAGCTAGACACAATCGAGACCGGAGTTTTCCGGGACTTGCGTTTTCCAGGACCTGGGTTTTCCGGGACCTGAGTTTTCCGGGAACTGGGTTTCTGGGACAGGGTATTCCAGAACTCAGGTTTTTCAGGACCATGGTTTCCAGGACCCACGTTTTCCATGACCTATGTTTCCTTTCCAGGACCCACGTTTTCTGGACCCGGGATTTCCGGGACCTGGGTTTTCCAGGACCAAGGTTTTATGGGCCCGGGTTTTCCAGGACCTGGGTTTTCTGGGACCTGGGTTTTCCGGGACCGAGGTTTTCTGGGCCCGGGTTTTCCAGGACCTGGGTTTTCTGAGACCAGGGTTTTCCAGGACCCACGTTTTCCGGACACGTGTTTTCCGAGACCTCGGTTTTCCAGGACCGAGGTTTTCTGGGCCCAGGTTTTCCGGGACCTGGGTTTTCCGGGACCTGGGTTTTCTGAGACCAGGGTTTTCCGGGACCTGGGTTTTCCGGGACCGAGGTTTTCTGGGACCTGGGTTTTCCGGGACCGAGGTTTTCCGGGACCTGGGTTTTCCGGGACAGAGGTTTTCCGGGACCTGGGTTTTCCAGGAACGAGGTTTTCCGGGACCTGGGTTTTCCGGGACCGAGGTTTTCCCGGACTGAGGTTTTCCGGGACCTGGGTTTCCCAGGACCTGGGTTTTCCGGGAACAAATCTTTCTGAGACCCGGTTTTTCTGCAGGGTTTTCCAGGACCAGGATCTTCCAGATCAGGAGCAAGAGAATCAAGAACCGTGGTTTTCCAGGACCAGGGTTTTCTAGGACCAGAGTTTTTTTGGGACTAGGTTATTAACGGGACTCAGGTTTCCTGGAATTAGGTTTTTCTTGGACCTGAGTTTTCCAGGACCAGGTTATTCCGAGACCTGGGCTTCTGGGACTAGGTCTTTCCAGGACACAGGTTTTTTGGGACCAGGGTTTTCCAGGACCCACATTTTCCATGGCCTACGTTTTTCAGAACCAAGGTTTTCTGAGACCAGAGTTTTCCAAGATCCGAGTTTTCCCAGACCAGGGTTTCCCAGAACTGAAGTTTTCTGAGACAAGGGTTTTCCAGGACCTAGGTTTTCTGGGAGCAGTGTTTTCCAGGACCTCGGTTTTCCAGGACTTAGATTTTCCAGGACCAGGGTTTTCCAGGATCCAGGTTTTCCGGGATTCGGACCCAATGTCTGAAACTCCCCTCTCGTTTTCCAGATGAGAATATGGATGCTTAAGGGAGTGAGGAGAGGGCAGTGGAGGGGAGGGGGACGCTGAGCAAGAGAGAGACGGTGATGGGGATACTGACCAAAATACCCACACCTAACCACACCCCCCAAATTTTTGGGTAGGGAAGGGAGGGTATAGCAAGGGAGAGGGGATGGGGTAGGGGGAGGCAAAATACCCATCCCCACCTACGACCCCAAACTTTGTCGTTGGAGCAAGGGAGAGGGGGAGGAGATGGGGGCAAAATACCCACCCCTACCCAAGAAACTGAGAACCACGACTATGGTTTTCATGAATAACGATACGGGTAGAATAATGTTTGTATCTAGAAGTTTTTATTTTATTTTATTTTTCTACATATATTCTCATAAGGTGGAGGAGATGATGGTTGAAAGAACGAAAAAAAAATTTATATATAATATTTACGAACGCTCACCTTGCAAGAAAGGATACTTTAACTGGCGCGTGTGTGTGTGTTTTTTTTTTCTTCGGTGGCATAATATTCGCCGAGATGGTCGGGTAAAGCAGCTTGGTCGCCTTTACTTTCTATCAACTTTAAAGGTATTTGCGACAAAACGTGTGCAGGACATAACTGTTTTTTCATCTGCTTTCCTATTCCGTCATTTATTTAGTATTCTTAAAAGCAAAAATTAAAAATATATATATATGTAATAGGTTAAAAAAAGAAAAAACTTTTCAAAGTGATGATCTGAAAGACGAAAGGGAAATAGATGGAAGGTGCAAAACTTTTTTTCCATTTTTTTTTCTTTTTCCCCAGATTACCTGGACACCTGGCATCTGCGAACTTGAGAAGAAGAAGAAGAAGAAGAAGAAGAAGAAGAAGACGAGATGAAGGAAAGAAAATAAGTTTGTAAATGCTATTGATTTCTGGACAGAAGTCCAAACGGGCTCATTTTACTCTCTCTCTCTCTCTCCTCGCTCCCGTCTCTCTATCTCTCTCAGTTCTCCCGTGGTGTCTCTCTTCGTCGTCTCTCTCTACAGCTCTCTCTCTCTAAAAATATATACAATATACAGTTATATATAAATATACATATAGATATATACATATATGTTATATATATATATGTGTGCGTGTGTTTACTTTTCTCTCTCTCTCTCAAATATTTACAATATATGTTTATATATAGATATATAATATACATAAATATACATACACTATGTCTGTGTGTTTACCTTTCTCTCTCTCTCTCTCTCGGTCTCGGTCTCTCTCTCCTCATCTCTCTCTCTCTCTTTCTTCTCCACCAACCGCCAAAAACACCCCCGCCCTCACTTACAAAATCCACCCCCACCCCCACCCATCCCAACACCCCCCCCAAAAAAAAATAACTTAAGAGTCCAATTTTAATAAGCGTCTGAATACCAACCGAGGCCTGTCAGTAATTCGGAATTACTCTTCGAGTTTTAGCGCGTCATATTCTCCGTGTTCTCTCAATCAGATCCTTCTATACTGGGTTCTTCGGTTAGGCTGCGCCCGCTCGCTGGCTCTCTCGTATACAGCTAAAAAAAATACCTCGTCTCGAGCATCGTTTTCGATTTGCAAGGGAACAACGGTGCATGAGAGATGATATATATATACATACATATATCTATATATATCTATATATATATATATATATATATATATTATATATATACGTTTGTGTGCGTGTGCTGTGTGTGTAGATATATATATATAATATATATATATATATATATATATATATATATATATATATTATATATAATATACATGTATATATATATATATATATATATATATGTGTGTGTGTGTTTGTGTGTGTGTCTGTGTGTGTATATGTGTATTATAATATATATATAATATATATATATGGATAATATATCCAGGTATATATATATATATATATATATGTGGGTGTGTCGTGTGTGTGTGTGTGCTGTGTGTGTATATGTGTGTATATATATAATATATATATATAGATATATATATATATAGTCATAATATGCATGTATATACGTATATATATATATCTCAGTATATATGTTGTGTGTGTGTGTGTGTGTGTGTGGTGTGTATATAATTTGCTCACCTTCGGTTAACATATATGAAAATATATCGATTCCGAGGTAGAGCGAACTAAATATTGAAACGACATTTGTTAGCTCAATGTGTAGTCATATATATATATATTATATATTGTATATATATAACTTATATAATATATATATACTATATACTGAAGAGAGAGATGAGAGAGATAGAGAGAGAGAGCGGGTCTTTAATGCTGACCTACTCCCCAGCCGAATCCAACCTGGTCCTCCCTAAAAGAAAGGGAAAAGTATTAGAGTGTACCGTAATGGAAAACTCTGCTCCTGGCCAATCCACCTTTTAAAGAGTAGAGAGATAGAGAGAGAGAGAGAGTACCCACCTCTATATATGATATATTATATATATATAGATATATATATATATATATTATATAGATATATAGATATAGATATATATATCTATATATAATTTATATATATATATATATATATATATAATATAGATATATATATATATACTTATTGATATATATATATATTAATTATACAGTAATATCTCGCTACTAACTTCGTGCCTCAGGTTTCACGCCCTCAATGCATCGCGGATTTTTCAAAAATATTCTAAAAAAATTCAAAGTTGAGAAAAAAATGGCGCAGACACTATCAGAAGTCAGAGAGAAGTCATTATAACAGCAGGTATCAACACCTGAGATGGGCGGGGTAACTCAAAATTCACCTCTGATTCGCTGGCCATCTCGGCTCCTTATCCTCGCAAGCTGATTGGCCGAGCGACGGACGCGTTACACCTCATCTCTCCCTGCCCAGCGCCCAGCGAAGGAATACCGTATTCTTGTTCTCTCGCGCTAGGTCGCTACTCTTGCCGCGTGAAAGTTTTAGCTGTTCTTTTTGTGTTTTTTTTGTGCAAAATATGCTTGTGACGCCTTGAAAATGGCTCCTCACGTCCTACAACCCTCTACACCCTCTGGTGAACCCAAGAAGAAGTAAAAATGCTGACGGTGATGAAAAGTGAAAATTATTGGACATGTTTAAGGCAGACAGTAGCTATGCATCTGTTGCCGCCTTACGGCTGAAATGAATCAACGGTTCGCTACATAGAAAACGACGAATTAAAAATCCGAAAACTGCCTCATAACGTTCTCCAAGGACACTAAGTGCGTTGTGATCCTCGTAATAAGAGGATGTGCAAATGGAGGAATGCGTTACTAGTGTGGATAACGACTGTCGTAAAAGAAGGTTAGTCTCGCTACCAACCTGATTCGATAACCAACATTGATAGAGGTGAGTTACGTATCTTGTTTTATAAGAATAAAGTTATTATTTCATATACATGTACAATGTACAAAAAAAAAATGTATACTACACATTTTAAAAATAGGGGGACCCTACTTCGCATTTTTAACTTTTCGCGGTCGGTTTCTGGTCCCCATAATAAACGATAGGTGAGATACTGTATATATATATAATATATATATATATATATATATATATATATAGAAGAGAGAGAGAGAGATAGAGAGAGGAGAGAGAGAGAGAGAGAGGGAGAGAGAATTATGTAGCCGTTTTAATCAAACATTACAGGCAAGGGCTCGGCCTAAAATTACGTCAGTGAAGCTAACCACAAAATCTTTCAGGTGATAAAGGGAAAAATTCAATAATTTTTTCTCTCTCTCTCTCTCTGTAGTTCTATAAAGAAATCTAATCTGACTGTCTGTCTCTCTCTCTCTCCTTAATTCTTTTGAGTAATGTGATCTCTCTCTCTCTCTCTCTCTCTCTCTCTCTCTCTCTCTCTCTCTCTCTCTCTGTATTCTATAAGAAATCTAATCTGACCTGTCTGTCTGTCTCTCTCTCCTTAATTCTTTTGAGTAATGTGATCTCTCTCTCTCTCTCTCTCTCTCTCTCTCTCTCTCTCTCTCTCTCTCTCTCTTTTTAAGTAATTCTATAGAGAAAACTGATCTTCTCCCTCTCATCTCTCTCTATGAAATTCTATAGACATTTGATTAAAAATCTCTCTCTCTCTCTCTCTCTCTCTCTCTCTCTCTCTCTCTCTCTCTCTCTCTCCCCAGCTTTCGATCACTGGCATTCTCTCTGTGCTTCTGTTTTCCTTTAACCGTTAACAGCTTCCCTTCCTTCCTCGTCCAGTTTCGAGTTTCACTCGGAAAAACATCAAAATTGCCAGTGCCATCGGCCTCTGGGCTTCAGTGGAATGACAAAACATTCATTATTTTATGGAGTGCCTTTTTTTTATTGATGGGCTGTCTTTTTATAGAGAGGTTATTTTTAGAGGGGATTTTGTTTAGGTGGGGCTTGGTTTTGGGGCTGTTTTTGGAGGGGCTGCTTTACTATGGGGCCATAATTAGGAGGGGATTTTCTTAGGTGGGGCTGTTTTGGGGGCTGTTTATTTTTCAGAGGGGCCATTTTTGTTTGTTTGTTTGTATGGTGCTTTTACGTTGCATGGAACCAGTGATTATTCAGCAACGGAACCAACTGCTTTATTTACTGACCTTGTCGAACCACGTCGAGGTGAAACTTTTATCACCAGAAATACACAGCTCCTCACTCCTCAATGGAATGGCCGAGAATCGAACCCTCGACAACCGAGGTGGAACGAACACCATATCAACCCCTCACTGAGGCACTATTTTGGGGGCTACTGCTTTTTTTAAGGGTCCATATTTTAGGACGGGATTTTTTTTTAGGTGGGGCTGGTTTTTAGGGACTGTTTATTTTTCTGAGGGGCTGTTTTTTTTAAGGATCTATTTTTTGGACTTTTTTGTGGGGCTACTTTTAAGGAGGGAATGGTTTTTGATGGCTGATTTTTAGGAGCTATTTTTTGAAGGGCGCTTTATTTTATATATAGTGTATATATGATATATATACTAGATATATATATATATAGATAGATATAATATAATGATGATTTATATATATTATCTAATACAAGGAGCCATAAAACACCAAATGTAAGAGAGAAAGTACTATATTTCAGGACTGCTGTCTCTCTCTTCAGTATAATGAATGAGAAAAGTTTACAGAAAAGGTGGTATTTATACCAAGAGATCCGTCTACGAAGTAAGCCAATTTAAGGTCACCACCCCGCTGAGATCCCCTTTATCTTCTATAATTAGCGTTGGTTGAATGAACACTGCGTCGACGAACATCTGAGATCCAAGCCCCTTTTAGATGTTCATTACCTGCTTCTCTTTTATTAAGGCATTCCATCATTTGACTCTTGTACCGGACAGTTGCTGCTATAAATTTAACACGTGACATATTCCAGTTTATTCTATGGTTATTTTCATTTATATGGTTGAAATGACGAGTTCTGTTGTCCATACTAACCTGACCGTGTGTGTTGTATTAATCTCTGGGGAAGTGATTTACCTGTAAATCCGATGTAAGAATTGGTCACAGTCCTGGCATGGATCTTCATATACGCCCAGGTCTTGGGAGATGTCTTTTGTTGGACGTTATCAGGAGTTTGGCTAAGGTATTTGGGTAGTAAATGCAAAGGGTTGGATTTCCCAAGGGTGTGGTTACTCTCTTATCGTCTCAGGTGGAATTTTTATTTTATTGTTGGGTGTGTCTCTGGTCCTTGTCTTTAGGGGGTCGTGAAAATTTACTTTGCTTTTTGATTGCTTTCCTCAATTTATGGTCAGGATACTTTAAAGATGAAAGTTGCTTGCCGAATTAGTTCAAATTCTTTTGCCAGGAAACTGGGGAACAAATTCGTAAGGCTCCTTAAGAATAAGTTTGCTACTACACTCTTGATATAATGTCGTGATAGCTGAAAGTAGTGGGGGGGAAAAAAAAAAAAAATATTTATTAAATTGAAAAAAGAAAGGTTGGAGACGTTGTTTTCTGTATATGGTAAATTTGTATTCTGTCGTTGTCTCTGATATTAAAACATCAATGACAAGGAATTTTGTTGTCTTTTTCCCATTCACTTTAATTGATAATCATCGGGGGTGACCTAAATTTGGCTTAGCTTGTGGACGGATCTCTTGGTAGATACACCTTTTCTGTAAACTTTTCTCATTCATATCCTGAAGAGAGAGCCGCAGTCTCTGAATTAGTACTTTTCTCTCTACATTTTGTGTTTTTATGGGCTCCTTTTATTAGATGGATTCTGTTGTTACAGAACATTTTTTACCAGTCATATATATATATAGATATATATATATATATTTATATATATATGTATGTATAGTATGTATACAATATGTATGTATATATTATATTGTATATATATATATATATTAATATATATAATATATATATATATATATATATATCTATGTATCATATATATAATATATAGTAATATATATATATATATATATTATATATATAATATGTATTAATAGATATATCTATATATATTAATATATATACTATATATATAAATTATATGATATATAATATATTATATATATATATATATGTTATGATATAAAATGTGGGGAAATACACGTTTATAAAAGTTTTATTCGCGTAATTTACAAAGTTTTGCGTGAAGAAGAAGAAGAAAAGAAGAGAAGAAGAAGAAGAAGAAGAAGAAGAAGAGAAGAAGAAGAGAAGAATAAGAAATAAAATAATTAAAAAAAAGTGCCAACCCGGAAGAGGAAAGTTCCTTTCAGTCAGTATTTCGAGAAATGCTTCAAGACGTCTGGAGCGGCAATATACGCCATATAGATGAGTGGTCCCTATCCAATACCGAGCAGAGCCAATGTCCGTTTGCCACGCTGGTCGAAGACAGACGAGAACGATTTTAGCGACGGAAGAGCGAGAGAGAGAAGGAGAGATGAGGAGAGAGAGATAGAGAAATTCCATACATATCCCCGAACCAAAACCTACCCCTAACCTCTACCCAACGCACCTCCCCCCTAACCCCCTCCCTCCCCCGTACCACTAAAACTGACATGACGTCATTCGTCCGCGGGACTAAATCAAACAATAACAAATGACATAAAACGTCGAATAAAAAAAAAAAAAAAAAAAAAAAAGGAATTAAACGAATCTTGGAAGCACGACATCGACCCAAATTCTGCGACGGATTCCCCCCCCTCCCCCCCCTCCCCACCCCGTCTGGTTTTTGGAAGTGCGTTTTTTTTTTGGGTGAGGGCTTTTTTTTTTGTTTTTTTTTTTTTTTTTTTTTAAAGAGGGGCTTTCCTGGATGGGCTGTCGTTTTGAAGGGGGATGTTTTCCGGGTTTTCCCTGGAGGGGATGTTTTTAGGAGGGCTGTTTTTATGTTCTTTGGAGTTTTTTTTTTTTTTTTTTTTTTGAGGCTTGTTTTCAAGGTTTTTTTAATTTTTGAGGGTCTGTTTTAAGGTGTTTTTGGTGAGCTGTTTTTAAGTTTTTTTTTTTTTTTTTTTTTTTTAACTTTTTGAAGGGGCTGTTTTTAAGTTTTTTGGTGCTTTTTTTTTTTGGGGATTTCTGTTTTTAAGTGGACGTTTTTAGTCTTTTTTTGGAGAGAAGCTGTTTTAATGGAATACGCTTTTTCATCGATGGGCTGTCCGTTTTTAGGAGGGGCTGTTTCGGAGAGATTTATTGCGGGGGCTGGTTTTTGGGGGGCTGTTTTTTTCTAGGGGCCATCTTTTGAGGTAATGTTTTCTTCTTTTTTGGGGGCCATTTCTTTGGCGGGGATTTTTTTTAGAGATCCTCTCTTTTTGGGGTCTGTTTTCTAACAGGGGTTTTTTTAGGGAATGGATGTTTTTCTATGGTCCTTTTTAGGAGGGATTGGGTTTTGGAGGGTCTGGTTTTGGAGGCCCTGTGATTTTTGGAAGGACTCTTTTTTTTTTTTAAAATGACTTGGGCTTTAGAGGGACTGATTTATGGATGGTCTGTTTTTTTTTTTTTTTTTTTTTTGACGAATCTGATGTCAATCTAATCTGATACTTGTTAATAAATGACTTAATTTGCTTTGTTCAACATATATCAATAATTCCTTCCTTACAACGGTATTGATGGTTCTGTAATATAAATATTTTTGTTACCTCTATATTGTCATTCTTGAAGAACAGTACAATTTCATATCAACCAAATATATCACTCCTCCACAAACGTTAAATCTATTCATTCCAATTGCAGCAGTAATCATGATCTTGTAATATGAATTTCCGTTCCTCGAGAGGCAGGG
>NC_087213.1:52617183-52639683 GCF_015104395.2 Macrobrachium nipponense | reverse complement strand
CATTTGTCACTAACAATTGCGTCGATCGTGGCTCTTGACAACTTACCTCCGCTGTCACAAGAATAAAAAAAAAAATAAAAAAAAATAAATTATCTGTCATTATATGATTACTAACGACTTTGCAAATTCGTATCATTTGTAGAAGAAAAATTCCTTTTTTATTTTCGTCTCCGTGATTTGAATTTTTCTTAACTAATTTTTTTAATGGCTTTTTTTTTTTCAATCGTTTGTATTTATAACATAGGTTTACTTTTCTTGTATGCTGTTAGTATTGATTCTTATTTTCATTTTTGCCTCTCTCTCTCTTTCTCTTTCTCTCTCTCTCTCCTCTCTCTCCTCATCTTCGTGTACACGAAGCCGACGAACCTTGGAATGCGCATGAACGTGATAGTGAGTGCCCTGAGAGTAGTAAGCGCTCCTACCATCAGCGCCTTCGTCAGGAGGGCCCTCTCACACTGCTCCTCCTGGAATGACACACACCGTGAGTTGGAGCGCGCCGCCCAGACCCTCGTCGACAACGACACACCAATCGTGCCTGTTGATGAGTCATAATGAAAGGTATGGAAGCCTGGTACCACGGGAACCCCGCCCCGACGTTGCACAGTCTCATCAGCTTTTTCTACAAGGTGCATTCCACCGTAGGTACAAGGAGGACGAACAAGCCCTCACAAGATCTCGAGGAAAAACGTCGCCCACGCGACCCAGACAGAATATTAAGATGATTATATATTATAAACGAAGAAGACAAGCAGCTGGTGATGAAAAACATCCTTCGGCGCCCCTGCAGGATCCTTGAAGAAGAACGAGTGTGGTCTAAACCGTTACCCCATGCCCCGTCCGAGGATGCTCGCAAATACCGTCGGTACTGACCTCTATGGCGTTTTCTCCCAAGCGAATCCTCCTGTCCCACGACCGCAAGAAAGGAGCCATATCAACAACAACGCCAGGACTGCTCATAACAACGTATAAGAAGAAATGAGATTAATCCCTAATATAACATAATAGAATCAAACAACGGTCCGCCGACGTCTGCGCCTCCTAGAAGCCCTCCATAATAGGTGAGGAGAGACCAAACTTAAATATCACTCAAGAAACGTTTTCTCTTCCCACCGCCGCCGAGAGCAGCGAGCGACCGCCCCGACGATGCCAGATAATCAGGAACCCCCACAGTATGAATACGATTCCTGCTAAGACGGAATTCCTGCGTTCATCCCCAGGCACACTACTGTGGCGCTCGCAGAGAGAATCCCCGAGAGACCTTTCAAGGCGAGATCCAAGGCTTCGCCCAAGCCCGGCCCGACCAATTGAGAATGCAACTCTAGTCCGAGCCTACTATAAATACAGTTTCCGCAAACTATTCTTGCTACAACCGGTAGTAATTTCGCGTGCACAGGCGGCGTGACGTAACTCCGTCATTTAAACCATAATTTTCACAAGTAGGTCTCTAGAGACCCCCTTTTCGCCGTATCCAGGGAGGACCCGCCCTTGGAGACGAGCAAGCTTCGCCACGTAAGGAAGAAGAAGTAAAAGAAACAGAAGAATACCTGGCCACCACTTCGACCACAATAAAACCTGATCCCTAACGAATCATCACCAAATCCGGGCGAGTTATGTGGAATTTCCAACACATCCGAATTTTAAAGCTGTCACAATCGAGGGCCATACTTCGTATGCTGCAGTCAGGCCCTTGAGAAAAATATCCAGAGCCAACCTCATAGCCAGACCGAATTTACGGGAGACATTCATCATTAACTCCCAAGACCAAAAGCTGCTGAACTACTGGGAGAAGACAACCTGTGCCACCTTCCTTGATCCTGGCTTCAAAATAGCAAGGGGATGATATGCAAGTCCCCAAATACATAACCTATAGCGAAAGGAGTCCTCGAGGTTTCCCAACATCATGTAAGCCAATATGACTGCAAAAGATGGACATGAAACTTCTAAAGATGAAGCGACCTTCAAGGCCAAATTCCAGCCGGGTCAGCCTTGGATTCTTGGCGCTTTACGAGACAGAACCTTCGTACCAGAGCCTCTGAGATGCTTTAAGTGTCAGAAGGTACGGACACCACAAAAATGAATGTAAATCAGAACACATCTGTGGAGTGTCAGTGCGAAACACGAGACAGAATGTGCTTGAAAAAGTACAAGGAAAAGGGCCACACAGTTGCCCGATGCCCTAACTAGCCAGCAACATCATCTTGGTTAAGGGATGCCCATTCAGACTGCAGAGGATTTTGGAAGGCGAAGGCATCTCCTCCACCTGCAATACGCTCGGCAACCATCACCGACCAGGAAACCTCGCCAGCACCCCAGGTTCGATCCCTAGAACGAACCTACCTCCATTACCACCAAACCACCAACCTTCCTCCCCACCCTCCTCGATCCGGCATTACATCCCACCCCCTCCATCCTCTCCGTATCGCCAACTCCGCCCCTCTACCTGCCTCCCCCTCTCCCCCACCCCTAAGTTACCCCCCTAACCCCTGCATCCCGAGACGTCGATTCCTGCTCGTGCAACGGGGGGGGGGGGAAGCAGGACCCAGACAGAATACGAAGTTGAAGAAGAAATGCAAACCGAGACACCGACTGTAGCTCCTGTTTTTGTATAAAGAAGCAGGAACACAAACTGAGGAGTTGTAGCTACAAAAAACAGCGAAACTCAGACCTGCAAACAGATTACAGAACTTCAAGCGTCGGAAACGAAATACTTCCTCGTAGAGAATATCAATCAGAAGTTCCTGCTGACCTACGAGAGTTTGAGGCTTTTTAAATAGAGCCATCTTTAACAACACAGTGGAAGTCGGTCATCAGCTGTTCTTCTGAGCCGTCCACCTCTGCCTGTTGTACCTAGAGATCAGTCTCCCGATGACTCCTTGTTAGAAGATTTACCATACAGATCTCAGAACATAAAGATCGCAGCTACATGAAAAGTGCTGTTATAGCATTAACTGATTTTTTCTTTACTAAACAATCCTTTCCCCTCCGTTTTTTCGGCGCCTCACGTCTAACGACCGAATTTTCAACTGTCCACTCTAACTACCGCTTAACTGTCGCTTATTTTTTGTTTATCCTGTTTTCTAAACTGATAATATTTCGTTTTGTCTCGTCCGTTCCCTATTGCTAAAGATCGACGCTCTCTGCTTTTTTTTTCTCGTAAAGTCAAATTGGGTACTTGAACTCCATAGAGTTGCGCTTTTTTGTTCCGTTTTTCTACGCTATAAATTTTTTTTCGATTCATTACTGGCTATCTCTGCACTCGCCAGGACTCGCTACTATCGATCTTTATTCTCCTAATGGGTACCTTAGGGTTTAAAGGGTTTGTAACCTTGCCCTATTCCCTTTTCCTTTCACTTTTGAAGCCATACCATTCACCTGCCACATTCCATAGAAATCATAAATAAAAAGATCGCCTCATATCCTTAAATCACCAATGCACCTAAAAATAATTCAATGACCTGCGGGCTGCTACATTAGCTAAAGCCCGTGCTGGCATAAAGCAGCTTAATACTCCAACAACAGCACAATCTTGCTACATTGCCTCTTCAACCGACTCGTCAGAAGATGACCTACGAGAAGGTCGAAAACGTCACGTAATACCAGCTATACCCGCACCATAGCAGCCCTTAAACCATATGACGACCCCAGCCCGAACTGAAATACGCCTACGGAATAAATACGGCAGCTGACGACGACCCTGCTTGCCTGACCTGATTATCTTGTTCTAATAAATATTCCTTCAGCATTTTATAATTTTATTTTTGAAAATTCCCAATATGAATATTGGCCAGTTACTCAGAAACATCGCTGAGCCTGAGAAGCGAATTGTAAGGAAAATAGAAAAAACAATATATAAATTCAACTCGCTTAATTCTTCCATCCTTTTTAACAGCATTTGCCTAAAAGAGTGTCTTCTACCAAAATATTATTATTATTATTATTATTATTACAAAGAAGACGAGCAGTATTCATATGGAACAAGCCCACCAAAGGGACCATTGACTTGAAATTAAAGCTCCCACATAATATACGTGTATTCGTTTGAACAATTATAAAAAGAAATTAAAAGATTAATCAATAAATAGGTACAAAGGCAGAAAAAATAACAAATAAACTAATAAATTGATCAGAATGTAAGTCAGTTATTAACAAAATAAAAGGGGAATTGTTTTTAGCTTAGTAATGAACTTACACGGAAATGGCTGCAGTCAAAGAACACTAAGAGGAAGACGGATTTCTGCGTCCGGAAAAAAAAAAAAATAAAAAAAACAAGCGCGGGATACTGTTATCGATATTAAGAAACACGTGATTCTTCGTAGACTTAAAAAAACACGAATCTTAGTCGACATTTAAAAACACATGTTTCTGCTTCGACGCTAAAAGGCTCATGATTCTGCGTCGAATAAATAAATAAATAAAAAGCACCAAACTGTGTCGACATTAAGAAACACACAACTCTGCGTCGACTTGAAAAACCACGAATCTGAGTTGACATTCACATACACATGTTTCTGCGTACACACTTCTGAAAGTCACATGATTCTGCGTCGACATAAAAAAGCACGATTCTTTGTCGACATTAAAAAAAAGCACATGTTTCTGCGACGACTTGGAAAGCACACACGAATCTACGTTGACGCTTAAAAAACCACTAAAATGCATCGATATAAAAACACACACGAAACAGTGTCGACACTAAAAATCATACGATTCTGTGTCGACATTACCAATCTTAGATATGCAAATCTTCGGTGCGTTGCTCACCAGTTTAAGCAACAACGAGAAAATCATAATTAGGCAAACAGGGAAGAACCTATATAAAATTAAAGCAGTTGTGTCTGCAATTAGTTTTAATAATAATAATAATATGTCGGAAGTAAGCCCTATTTTAAACATGTTCTATTAAAAGTATAATAGTAATAATAATAATAATAATAATAATAATAATAATAATAATAATGCAGCCACTGGTCATGCGATATTTACAGGATGATATCTTCCAATAGAACATCTTTTGAACGCGCGCACGAAAGAGGAAAAAGGAAAAACAAATAAATAAAGAAAACTGCACGTTCCTAAGAGTATTACTTCAATAATCAATAGCAGATAATGAATACCAGCACAGCGGACGCGTTCATTCGTCTTGTAGATCGAACGGAAATTGGCGATGCTGTGAACGTCCAGAAAAAACTAAAAAAAAAAAAAAGAAGCCTACCTAGGATCTACCGGTCACTTTTTTTTTTCAAGATATATATTTAATTTTAGTAACCTCATGATTTTACCGCATTTTTTGGAAACGTTCTCGTCACTATTAAACCAAGATCACAAAAAAAAAAAAAAAAATCAAGAAAGATTGAATTATAGAACTTAGGCCAAAGGCCAAGCGCTGGGAGGACCTATGACGATGAGGTCATTCACGGTCATTGAGCGCTGGAGGGAAATTTCAGAGTAGAAAAAGGGTTGCAATATGAAACAATAATCAGGAGAGGGTTAAGGAAAGTCAGATTGAAGAAAGAGAATATGAACGGAGGTACAGTAAAAGGAATTGAGAGGGGCTGTAGAAACTAGGGGCCATTAACCATCACAGCCTTTTATCACCTGACAAAAAAGGAATATGAATATATGTATACATGAATAACTAAACAGATGAGACAAAGCGTGATCCGACCTCCAGCTTACTCGGGACCTGTGCAAGATTCTCCCCTCATGCATAAGCTGAAAACATTATATTCCTAAATTAACATGAATGAAAAAGTGCTAAAACTTACGGTCAAATAGAGCGTTGTTTCACCAACGAAAATTAAAATAAATACGCTACATTTTATTAGAAATAGTTTTCTTCTGTATTGTTTAACATGCACATTATTTATTTTTTACATTTTCAATCTAATAAACAAACCATAAATATCCTATCCTAAAATTCCTTTATCTTTAACTCAACGCGAAACACCTTTTTCAGACCATTTTAGGCTCTGCCATAGACCTTTCCTAAACACCCCCTGCCCCCCACAACAACAAAAATAACAAAATATTTTCTAGGCTTACTCCCCGAGTAAGCGAAAATTATACAGTTATAAAAATTATACTCTCATATATTACGAACGGCAATTCCCATTACGCAGGAATTAGATAAACAAAGAGAAGCACTAATTCCTGTATCGTTTTAAAAGTCGACCAACGTGTGTTGAAAGATGGAGATATCTTTATTTTTTATATAGTCTTTCACTGAGTATATTACTCTATTATTATTATTATTATTATTATTATTATCATTATTATTATTATTACCATTATTATTATTATTATTATTCAGAAGATGAACCCTATTCATATGGAACAAGCCCACCAGAGGGACCGCTGACTTGAAATTCAAGCTTCCAAGAATATTATGGTGTTCATTAGAAAGAAGTATGAGGAGGTAAAGGGGAAATGCAGAAAGAAGAGATCTTTCACTTACGAAAAAATAAAAAAATAAATATACAGGTTAATAAATAGATAAAAATGTATTAAAATGCAATAAGAATAATATTAGGGTAGGAAACTTACAAATGTTCTGTGTGCTGGACTAATTGCACCGATACCTAACTCCGCCCACTCAACAGCTGACGACCCGATCTCAATGGCTTGCCAATATCCGGGTAAAGATCCGGATGAAGATCCGGATAAAGATTAGGGTGATGATCCAGATAAAGATCCGGGTAAAATTCCAGATGAAGATCCGAATAAAGATCCGGGTGATGATCCAGATAAAGATCTGGGTAAAGATCTGGGTAATGATTCAGATAAAGATATGCGTAAAGTCCAGGTAAAGATCTGGATAAAGATCCAGATAAAGATCCGGGTAAAGATCCTGGTAAAGATCCACATAAAGATCTGGGTAAAGATCTGGGTAATGATCCAGGTAAAGATCCGGACAAGGATCCAGGTAATGATACAGATAAAGATCCAGGTAAAGATCCGAGTAAAGATACAAATAAAGATCCAGGTAAAGATCCAGATCATGTCCAGATAAAGATCCAGGTAATGATCCAAATAAAGATCCGGGTAGAGATCCGGATAAAGTTCCAGGTAAAGATCTGGGTAAAGATCCAGATAGAGATCCAGGTAAAAACTTGGGTAAAGATCTGGGTAAAATCCAAGTAAAGATCCGGATAAAGATCCGGGTGATGATCCGGACAAAGATCCAGGTAAAGATCCAGGTAGAGATCCATATAAAGATCCGGGCAATGATCCAGATAAAAACCCAGATAAAGATCTCGGTAAAGATCCGGATAAAGATCCAAGTAAAGATCCAAGTAAAGATCCGGATCAAGTCGAGATAAAGATCCAGGTAAAGATCCGGATAAAGATCCCTATATAAACCGATAACCGACATACTTTACCGAAAGACACAAAGCCAATGGACGACAAAGAGCCGTACACCGCTTCCCCCCGCCCCTTCCCCTCTACCCCCCCCCCCCCCACCCACCCCCCCTCACCACTTTCCCCCCTTTGAAAAAAAATAAAGAACTCTCACGTCGAGCGAAGTGTCAAAATCAGCTGTTGGGAATTCGCGATTTCCCGCGAGTTAGCGCGCATGCGCGCGAAATTGGTGTCAGACCTGGCTTAAAAACAAAACAGAATTCTCTTGTTTTTCTCATTTCTTCTTTTTCTTCATCTTCTTCTTCTTCCTGTAACTGAACTTTTCTTTTATTTTTCTCTCCTCGCCTTCTTCTTCTTCATCTCCTACTTTTTCCTACTACCGAACTTTCTTTTTTTTTTCCTTTTTTTTTCCTTAGTCTTCTTCTTCTGGTCAGTGCTACATAAAATATTTTCTTTTTTTTCCTCTATTCTTATTGTTGTCGTCGTCCTCTTCCTCCTTCTTTTCCCTCTTCTTCGCCTCCTTTTTCTACTTCTTCTTCTTCTTCTTCTTCTTCTATCCTTATTGTCCTCCTCCTCCTCCTCCTCCTCCTCTCCTTCCTCTCTCTCTTCTTCTTCTTCTTCCTCTTCTCCTTTTTCACTTCTTATTTCTCTTCCTCTTTTCCTCTATGGGATCTTCTTTACATGCAAGATGTGTGACACATGGAATAAACTGCCATCAGAAGTTGTAAACAGCAACAGTGTGGAAAAATGTAAAAGAAAGCTAGACAAAATCATTATGACAATTATGAATGAACAGTAGGACCTGCTCCATAAGATAAGTAAGCACACGATGTCTCCTCGGATGGACTAACAAGTCTTTGAGACATCCTAATCCTTGTAAGTCCTTGTTTTGTTTGTATGGTGCTTTTACGTTGCATGGAGCCAGTGGTTATTCAGCAACGGGACCAACGGCTTTACGTGACTTCTGAGGCACGTCGAGAGTGAACTCTTAACACCAGAAATACACATCTCTCACTCCTCAATGGAATGGCCGAGAATCGAACCTGCGACCACCGAGGTGGGACGCTAATACCATACCAACCACGCCACCGAGGCGCTTGTGTGTGCTTGTAACTCCTTCTTCTTCTTCTTCTTCTTCTTCTTCTTCTTCTTCTTCTTCTTCAATAAGTGACCTAAAACAAAGGGGGGGGAATTTTCTATTTTTTCTCAATTCTTATTCCACCTCCATCTTCTTCAAATTTTTTTTTCTTCTTCCAATAAGTGACCTAAAAAAAAGGGGGGGGATTTTCTTTTTTTCTCAATTCTTATTCCACCTCCTCCTCCTCCTCCTCCTCCTCCTCCTCCTCCTCCTCCTCCTTCTTCTTCTTCATTATTCATGACCTAAAAAAAAGGGGGGATTTTCTTTTTTTCCTCTATTCCTATTCCTCCTGTAAGTGAACCTGATTGATGATCTCTGCAGCGACGCAGTTTGTGACAGATTAGAGACGATTTTTCCTCTCCACTGGTCAGACCTGAGGAATGCCGAGCATTTTTTTTTATTTTAAGCGGAGGCCGACGGAACGGGCATATAATACAGTTACTCTATACCTATTTATCCTAGCTCGATTGAAAAGTGTGTGTGTGTGTGTGTGTGTGTGTGAGAGAGAGAGAGAGAGAGAGAGAGAGAGAGAGAGAGAGAGAGAGAGAGAAAAGGTGGGGGCTGAAGGGATTACAGAAAATAAATAAATTATAATACAAATATAATATATATAATAATATATATTATAAATATATATTATAAACTAGAGAAATGGAAAGGACAGTTCGGATCAGTAAGTAACCTCTAATTATATTGATATTGCACATTTTTGAGAGAGCATATATGTGTGAATATTTATACATACATATATGCATGTATATATACATACATATATATATATGTATATATATATACATATATGATATATATATATATGTATATATATATATAGATATATATATATGTATATATATCATATATATAGTATATATATATACTTATATGTATATGTATATATATATATATATATATCATATATATATATATATATATATGTGTGTGTGTGTGTGTTGTGTGTGTGTGTGTGTATACAACACACAAATAACCACGCAAATCAACAACAACAAGAGAAAACAACAAAAAGTCACAAATCAAATCGAAGTATTTAAGGAATCCAACAACAAAAAATAACAAGAACAAAAAAATACTGGAAAGTATTTTTGTCGCAGCGAAAATTAATTTCCGCCAAAACCACTTAATGGAGGAGGAACATTCCGCCATTGACAAATGGCTCGACGCGGATACTAGTATATGGAACTTTTGCATGAATTTATTCTGCGGTAGTCGGTGGTGCTGCGTTGCTGGTTTCCAGAATGTATATATACTCTGAGCGGTGCTTGGGAATTCTAGGTGGGGGGTGTGGGGGCGGATGGGGTGGCGGCAGGTCGTTAATACTTCATGTATAGGTGCTTTTATGAGTGGTGGGTAAGGTAAATACTTGTCTGTGGGAATGTGTGTATGTATATATGTATATGTTATATATATATATATATATATATATATACATATATGTAGTATATCTATATGTGTGTGGTGTGTTTGTAAAATATATAGATATGTATTATATAATATATATATATATATATATATATATATATATATATATATATATATATATATATATATATATATATATGTGTGTGTGTGTGTGTAAATATATATATCTATATATTATATAGATACATACATACATACATATATACATAAATATATAATATATATACATACATACATATATATATATACATATATATATATATATATATATATATATATATATATATATATATATATATATATATATATATATATTTCCATATCAGGGGAGGAAAAGACATATCCCAGAAATCTTCTAGTTTTTTTGTTCAAAATACATGACGCAGCGGTTCAGGACTGGCGTCTCATTCTCGAGCTAAAAAGTAACCAGGAAAAAATTAATACCAGTGTTTACTGATTTTTTAAAAAGTATTATAAAATGACTGGTAAAAATGTTCTGTTAAATAAATCTACATTAGGTTAAAAGAAAAGATACAAACCATCAGAGAGGAAAAAAGAGAACGGAATGACTATACGGTAATACAACCAGACCTGCAGAATTCACGATAGGTATAATAAGTCCCCGGAGAATTGAATTGAATATAGGATTTAAGCCAAAGGCCAAGCACTGGGACCTATGAGGTCATTCAGTGCAGAAGTGGAAATTGACAGTGTAAGGTTTGAAAGGTGTAACAGGAAGAAAACCTCAAAGCAGTTGCACTATAAATCACTTGTTAAAGAAGGGTGGAAAGTAAGATGGTAGAGAGAGAATATGAAAAGAGGTACAGTAACAGAAACGAAAGGGGTTGCAGCTAGGGGCCGAAGACGCTGCGAAGAACTTTAATTAATGCCTACAGAGCACTTCACGAGGTGCACTGACGGCACAATATAACACCCTTCGTGTTGGTGCCTGAAAAGAAGACAGGGCCTTTAAATGGGAAAAGTACCTTTTTTTATACAATGGCTCTGAAACTGTCGACACTTACTGGTTAGGCGCCCTGCCCGAATTTTAAAGACACCCTAAAGTCCCTTGATGACCTCAGGTGTCGTATATAAATTCGATTGCCCTCGATGTAGTCTGGGGACTTACGTGGGATCGACGACACAGAGATTGTTAAAGGTATGAATGGATGAGTCGTAGGGGCGTCAGTTATCGAACTGGTGTCAAGTTAAATAATATCCGAGACAACGCAACAAATAAATAAATTAATAAATCCAAATGTCATATCCAGTACGAAACTTTTAAAATTCCTGGTGGGGGAGGGGGGCGGCGAACCACCAAATCACTTATAAAAGGGACAGTTCTCTTAAACGATCAATCTCCTTCTTAGGTACCTGGTACCTTCCAGTAGCAGGGTAGCGCCATCAGTGAACCTCGTGCGGTTCACTGTAGGCATTACTTAAGTTCTTTGCAGCGTGCCTTCCTTAGGGCCCTAGCTGCGACCCGTTTTCGTTTCTTTTACTTTACCTCTTTTCGTATTCTCTTTCTTTCTTCTTACTTCCCTCAACCCTCTCCTGACGATTGATTCGTAGTGCAACTGCTTTGAAGTTTTCCAATACTGTTAAACCTTTCAAACCTTTTACTGTCAATTTCCGTTGCAGCGCTTAATGACCTCATATGTATACGTATATATATACACATATGCATGAATAATTATCACATCAGCGTGATTCATATGAATTATTCGAGCTACAAATGTCCTTTAATATCTCATTCGCTCTACCTCGGAATTGATATAGTTCCATATAGTTCCCCCCGAAGGGGAATTTTTCAGTTGATAATAATTTCGTCCTCTCGTGGGTTCGAACCACCGTCCAGCGGACAGAGACGAAATCGAGACGTCAGTGACGCTATCGATTCGGCTACATATATGAAAATATATAGATTCCGAGGTAGAGCGAATTAGATATTAAAGGACATTTGTAGCTCGAATAACAAATAGATACATATGTATACACACCCATAATTAAAGGAAACAGGTCCATAAAACGAAAAAAACTACCAGCATCTTTCCGCGGCGCCATTTATAATCAAAAGTCAAAGCGAATATCACTCGAGAAGGAGAGAGAGAGAGAGAGAGAGAGAGAGAAAGTGGCTCTTGGACTATTCCGTTATCATCACCTTGACGACGGACTAGGCAACATGTTGTGTCCGATATTGGCGGGCGAAATGGAAATCTGGTAGCGCTAAGCGTTCGCGCCGACACGGTCATAGGTAGTAGTACGTAAATCGTCTTATTCCGAGTAGAAGGACTGCACTTGTATTCACTGCGTTGTTATATATAATAATATATATCTATATATATATATATTATAATTATATATATGTTATATATATTATATATATTTATTTTATCTATTTATTTATTTATATATATATATTTCAATATAATATATAATATATATACATATATATAATATATATATATATATATTTATAAATATATATATATAATATGATATTATTATATCTATATATATTATAGCATTAAGCTTCAAATGTCCTTTAACATCTAATTCACTCTACCTCTCGTGTAGCTGTGTGGTTAAAGGCGCTTCACTGTACGTCCTGATTTCTTGGTTCCTAGGTTCGCGCCGGGAGCCGACGAAATTACTATCTACTAAAAAATTCCCCTTCGGTTAACTTATATGAAAATATATTAATTCCGAGGTAGAGCGGATTAGATATTAAAGGATAATTTGTAGCTTAATGCGTATACATGAGTCACGGTGATGTGATCAGACTTTTATATATATATATATATATATATATATATATATATATATATATATATGATATATATATATATAATAAAATCTATATATAATATATAGATTAATTATGTATAATTATGCTTTTTTAAATCAAGGAGACCCATCTCATGGCCACCAGGAATCGTCGGTGGCCGTAGGTTAACGCGTCGCCAAATTGCGAATTTAGATTACTCGGTAAATTGGGTTTAGTGGACAGGATACAATAGATCGACAGAATAGAAAAATAGATTAGAATGTTAGGCCAAAGGCACACACGCACACACATATAAATATGTATCGCCCCCCAAAAATGACAAGCGTTGAAAACAAATTAACCCTAAGAATTAAAAAGAAAAAAAATCCTGCCCCAAAACAAATCATCCGAGAGAGACGTAAACAAAAACAAAAACAAAAACAAAAACAAAAACCTAATCTTTCGGTCGCCAATGACCGACTTTGCAAAACCAGATAATATCAGCGTCTGATTGATGTCTTATTATATCGTAGCAATCGCACGCACCGGCCCTGCATAATATTGCATGCAGTTGACCGCCAACACCAGGAGGAGGAGGAGGAGGAGGAGGAGGAGGAGGAGGCGGAGGAGGAGGAGGTCTGGGCAATTATTCCGAAACAGACGACGGCAAATGATGCGAAATGATATATCCATTTTAGGGAGATCAATTTCCCTGGCACGCCCCGCTGGATTTTCTTAAACTGTTGATCCGAGGGAAACTAAAATAATGGAGCCGTGTTATGTGCGAGAAATACGGGTGGGATGAAATCGACATTTTCGGTTGTAATTCAAAATGAACGACGGTTGGTTCATATGTTAGGAAATACGGGTGGCATTCAATCCGCATTTTGGACAGTGATTCACAAACAATGAAGTTGAGTTAAATGTACGAAATAAGGGTGGAATTCAATCCGTATTTTAAACAGTAATTCAAAAGCAATGAAATTGAGTTAAATGAAGGAAATGCGGGTGGAATTCAATCCGTATTTTGAACAGTAATTTAAAAGGATTCAATCCGTATTTTGAACAATAATTCAAAAGGAATGAAGTTGACATAAATGCAGCAAATAAGGGTAGAATTCAATCCGTATTTTGAACTGTAATTCAAAAACAATAAATCTGAGTCATGTATTGAAAATACGGGTAAAATGAAGTCCGTATTTCGAACTACAGTTCAAAAGCAATGAAGTTGAAGGACAATACGGGGGGCAGGGGGGAATTAAATCAGCATTTTGAATTGTAATTAACAAATATTAAAGTTGAGGTTTGTATTGAAAATACGGGTGATGTACAATCGGTATTTTGAATTGTAACTAAAAAATAATAAAGTTTCTTTATAAGCAGATAATACTGGTGATGTACAATTAGAATTTTGAATTGTCATTTTTAAAAAATGAAGTGGGGTTTTGTGTAGAAATACAAGCGAAAATTAATTCCGTATTTTAAATTGCAATTCAAAAACAATGGAGTGCATTTATATGCAAAAAAAATACGGGTGAAATGAGAACCATATTTTGCATTGTAATTAGAACAATGAAGGAGAGTTGTATGCGGGAAATACGGGTGAAATGAAAACGGTATATTAAACTGTAATTTAAAAAAATTAAGTTGCGTTATATGCAGAAAATGCGGGTAATATGAGAACCATTTTCGGAATTATAAATAAAACGACGAAGGTGAGTTATATGCAAGAAATGCGGGTGATATTAAATCCATATTTTGAACAATAATTAAAAAACCATATAATTGAGTTTTGTGCAGAAAATACGGGTGGAATTAGTCAGCATTTTGAATTTTAATTAAAAAAACCAATAAAGCTAAGTTATATGCAGAAAATACGGGGGAAATGATATCCATATTTTGAACAATAATTTTCAAAAAATGAAGCTGAGTTTTGTGCCGAAAATACGGGTGGAAATAAATCAGCATTTTGAATTTAAATTACAAAACAATAAATTGAGTTAGGTATTCAAACCACGGGTGATATAAAATCAGAATTTTGAAATATAATTAAAAAAACAATGAAGGTAAATTATATGTAGGAAATACGGGTGAAATGAAATCATTATTTTGAATTGCGATTAAAAAAAAGGTCAATATAAGTTTTGTATTGGAAATATGGGTGAACGGAAATTAGTGGTTTGAAGCTATTGATTAAGTACGTACACTGGGCTACTGGGCGATGAAGCTATTTATTAAGTGCGTGTTAAGAGCTATTGAGTTAAAAAGCTATTTATTAAGTACGTATTCAGAGCTATTGAGCGATAAAGCTATTTACGAAGTACGAGTTCAGAGTTATTGAGTTAAAAAGCTATTTATTAAGTACGTATCCAGAGCTATTGAACGATAAAGCTATTTATTAAGTACACGTTCAGCGGCGTTGAGCGATAAAGCTATTTATTAAGTACGTGTTCAGAGCTATTAGGCGATAAAGCTAATTATTAAGTATATATAAAGTGTATTTTAAGCAACCACCACGACTAGAAAGGACTGTAATGAAGTGAATGTGGAATTTAGGTCAAAGGCCAAAAACTGGGACCTATGAGGTCATTGAGGCAACAAAAGGAATTTGAAGGGAAAACTTATTTTTAATAATGTTAGGAGAGGGTGGAAAGTAAGTAGGAAGGGAGCGAATATGAACGGATGTACAGTAAAAGGAACGAATGGGTTTAGAACCTAGCCTACAAACTACTATATAAAGTATACCTGCTACCTAACGCTCAATCTAGAGCAGCTATTTAAATACCACGGCAACCAGAGAGTCGGTTACTAAATGTTCTGGTATTTAATTAAAGCCTCTACGAAGCGATTTGTATTAGTGATTTTCCATACTGTAGTTGAGTTTCTGAAATTCACATAAATACTAAGCGACATTGCCGACAGTCTCTCGTATTATATATATATATATATATATATATATATATATATATATATAGTATATATATATATATATATATATAGTATATAATATACTAAATAATATATGCATACATGCAGTATATATATATCCATATATATACACACATATATAATGTATAATATATATATATATAGTATATATATATATATATATATATATATATATATATATATATATATATACATATATCTAGATATATATATATATATATGTTATCATACATATATCTAGATATATATATATATATATATATATATATATATATATATATATATATATATATATATGATATATATACATTAGTAAATATATATACGTAAATAATGTAGTATCTGTATATTATAATATATATATATAATATTATAATAATAGCATATAATAATAGTTACATATAATATATAGATAATATAATCTATATATATTAATATATATTAAATATATATACATATATAACCCATGGGAAATAAGTATAGTAATATATATATTATATTATATATATATAGATATACTAATGTAATGTAAAATGTAGTGTGTGTGTGTGTATATATATATATATAAATATAATATATTAATATATATATTATATATATATATAAATATGATGCATTTATATACACAATTTCACTAAATTTTAAACAAGCCTTGTCACAAAAGTACCTATACTCTCTCTCTCTCTCTCTCTCTCTCTGTCTCTTTTTCTTTCTCTCACTCAGAAGTAAAAATTTGTCGTTCTATTTGAAACAAAAAGTGGCAAAAAAATCCTCTCTCTCTCTCTCTCTCTCCCGTTTCAGTCGGAAAAAAAAAAACTTTCCTCCCCGACGCCACAAGAACCCAGTTAAGTCGAATAAACTTTTACTTATTTCAATATATTCTTTGCAATGCTCTCCTTGCCGCTGCTGTTGCTTTCGGCGCCTTAAAGTGGGAGTTGTTCGGCGCTCTCTCTCTCTCTCTCTCTCTCCTCTCTCTCTCTCTCTCTCTCTCTCTCTCTGTTGTTTAGCCCACGATTGGCGAGTAGTTTCTGTTTCATATTTTTTTTACGCTTGGTATTTTTGTCGGGAGATTATTAGTATTATTTTTTTTCGCTAAATGAGGAGATAGTCTATGCATGTATGTATATATATATATATATATATATAATATATATATATATATATATATATGTATAATGTATATATATATATATATTTTTATATATGTAATATATAGTATACATATATATATATATATATATATATATATATCTATATAATATATATATATATATATATATATATATATTATATATATATATGTATATATATATATATATATATATATATATATATATATATATATATATATTATATATAATATACTGGTATTTGCGCCAATCATAATAATAATAATAAAATAATAATAATAATAATAATAATACCTTTGGTACGCCATCAACGCCTCTCAGACATTATCGTAAAGGCTAATGTGAACAGCTTGCGCGGAATAAAAAAAAAATAATAAAAGAAAAAAAAAGCTCTCTCTTGTTATTGCAGGCGAATAAAAAAAGTAAAACTGCAGCAGCAGATTCTCACGTCTGTTGTTTATCTTTTATTTTTTTGTAACTATTATTTTCTGACTTTTATTGATACTGGCATTAGCCATGTTAGTATTTTCCCTGTATAGCGCTATACAGAGCTTTTTTTTCTGGTAACTTTTTTGTGGTTACATTTATTAATGCATTCGTTAGAGCTATTATTATTATTGAGGTTAATATTTTCCGTTTTTTTTTTATTTAGCTGTTGTGGTTACCAATATTTAATACCATTATTAGCTAATACTGCTATAATTAAGGTTAATATTTCCTGTTATTATTTTTGTTACTATTGTGATTACTATCATTAGTATCATTATTATTAGTAATATGATGGTATTAAGCTTTCATACTTTTATTATATAATTTACTTTGGTGGTTACTAACATTAGCACTATTATTATTACTAATATTATTGATGATAATACTATTTCCTGCTTTTATTATTTCAGTTACTGTGATTACTATCATTAATACTATTATTATTACTAATATTATTGATGGTAATACTATTTCCTGCTTTCGTTATTTTGGTCACTTTGGCGGTTACTAACATTATTACTGTTATTATTACTACTAATATTACTCATGATAATATTTTAATACTATCCCTATTTATTAGTAATATTAATATTATTAGTACTACTATTATTAAGGTTATTACTATTTCCAACCTACTATTTCGGTTACTTTTGTAGTTCCTAATGTCAGTAGTATTATCACCACTACTATTATCTTTGGTAACATTGTCATTCTTCGACTATCGAGAGTATTATCGTGAGTGTGTAATTTGACACTGATATTATTAGTAATATCATCAAAGTGATAATGAGAACAGTCAGTGACGGGATTAGTACATACTATAATAATAATTATTATTATTTTTACATCAACGATTGAAAAATCCATAACGACTACTAATATTATCAAGTATTTATTTTTACTATTATAACGGTACTGTTAATACTCGCAATGAATATAGTATTACTACTATCATTTACTAGTATCATGACGTAGTACTTTTACTATCGTAACGGTACTATTATCACCCATAGCTACTCAATGGATATATTACTATTATCATGAAGTAGTATCATAACATTAGCTACTGAATGGATATATTACTACTATCATTTTCATAATAGTTTACTATCATAAATATATTCCAAATTAACACTAATGACATCACTATTATCACTATCATTAATGAACCGTTACTTATAACTACCAATATCAGGAGATTCTAGTCCTTATTATTATCAGTATTACTATCAATATTCTCTCCGTAATGAAGACGGTTTCATATGGAATTATTTCAAAGGTCGTCTGATCTGGCGTCACATTTAGTATATGAGATTTTTATTTATATGTAAAATTGTCTATTGAGCATCAATAAATATATATTTTTATTCGAATTAATCACACAAAATTATTTTCAGATATATTTTTTTCAATGTTATATTTGACGATCGTTTCGTAAAGAAAATTAAAAATAAACTTTGAGAATAAAAGAAAAACGAAAAAAGTAGTGAACAATTATTTTTTCACAGCTTGTAATATTTGCGATTATTTTATTTCGTCTAATATTCATATAATATTTCGAGTAAGTTCTTGGGGAAATATATATATATATATATATAATAATATAATAAAATATATTATTAATATATATATATATATATATAAATTAATTTGTATAATTATATATATATATAAGTATATATGTTTATTTACACATATATGAACATATATATATAAATATATTATATATATATATATATATTATAATATATATATATATATACATATATATATGATATATATATATATATATATATATATATATATATATATGTATATATATATAGTGCACACACATTTCATAAACATAAATATCAACGATCATACGTATACGAACACTTGTTATAATCATAAATACGCATAATCAAATTATTACCACTCGATTTTAATTAAGCATTTCGGAATAATTAAATTTGCAGGCTAATTAATTTGATAAGCATACATTAGACTCCATTTCTCAGGATTTACAAAGCGAGTGAGCCTATACGCAGCGCGCAAGCACGCTAAAATGGACATTACGTAAAAAGTGATTACAAACATATCTGAGACATATTAAATATATTTGATTAAGCAAATAACGATAATATACACACACAAAAGCGAATAATGCATAATATACACTCCCAAACATACGATTTCACTAGGCCTATTCGAACTCTGATATTCAAAGAGGCCTTAAAATTAAATTAATAACGAAACAAAAAAGTGAAAAATAGTCACACATGAAAACGTGATATGGACAGACGAGAGAGACAAAAAATATAGTATATTAACTAGAATAAACTTCCAAAAAAACAATTCAAACAGTTGTACTCACAGTTCATGAAAAGAACAGCCATGATGCACGCCCCCGGCACCTGCGTTCGAAACCCCTCCATGGCGATGCACGGACACACATGCACGAACAGATTAAAAAAAAAAAAGTACAGAGAACCGGAATTAGCACGACATTGGAAGACGAGTTGGATTCCGGGGGAGGGGGGGAGGTGCCGCTTTCAAGTCATAATAGCTTCTATTGGCTATCGAGTCTAGTTTGTCGAACCGGACGACGAGCGACAGAGAGAAAGAGAAGTGCGAGAGAGGAAGAGGTAGAGATAGAGAGAGAAAGAGTGAGAGAGAGACACACACACTCGGACACACACGTGTGCTAGACTGGCGGCGGGAAGGCGACGTATAACCTCTTGCAATGCTCGTAGCACACTGAGAGAGGCACTCCCGAGTCCCGCCGACCTGGCTGGTTGGTTGGTACCGTGACTACCACCGTCCTGCCAGGCTCTCCAGCATATACTCTCTCTCTCTCTCTCTCTCTCTCTCTCTCTCTCTCTCTCTCTCTCTGTGCTTGCATACTCCCGCGAAAACTTGTTCCCCCTTCTCTCTCGCTTCTGATTTTTATCTTTTTAGGCTTCCATACAATCTCCTTCTCTCGTTTTCCCTCTCTCGTTTCCAAAGTTCGTAATCGGCAGCCCCGTTTGCTCTCTCTCGCTCTCTCTTTCTCTCTCTCGCGACTGTCGTTTATGTGCATATATGCTCGTCGTAAAGCGGCGACCGGGGGCACTCGACGTCTGTTTTGTATTTGTAAATGAATATTCATATTTTGGTAATAAGTTAGAAAGACGGCCCCCTCCCCTCACCCCCTTCAACCGCCAACAATAGGTCTAGTGTGAGGGCACTCCACCGAAACCTTGCCCCCCACCACCTCTCTCTCTCTCTCTCTCTCTCTCTCTCTCTCTCTCTCTCTCTCTCTCTCTCTCTCTCTCCTATTTACATGTATGTGCAATCTAAATCTACATCCGGGTACTTAACGACTGTTTTGTTTGCATAAATGCATATTCATATGCACTTTAAAGTTAGGGAGGTACTAGCTGAACGTTCATTGGCTGGTCGAGTTACCCGGTTCAACACCGAGTCTAGCTTTTATATATCCCTTCCACAGCATAAACGCCATCGATTGATTGGTGTAATACCAACAACTGGCGTCGGCCGTTTGCTCCGGAACGCTATTGAATTGTGCTGCCGCCGGTTTAATATACATTTCAGAGCGGAAAAGTGTGAATTGGAATGAAAACCTGCAGCTCTATGTATACGTTGGCGACCGAGCCATTTAAATTTAGATTGGCGGGAACGTTGATAGGTCTAGGGGTTGTCATTGAAATTACCCAATTTTTAAAATTTTGTTTTCATTGTTGTTATTGGTACGTTGTCATTTTATATTATTACTATACTAGTAACGCTATCTCCAATGACTATTTTAATTACTGACAGCAGGATGAAGGATGAACGAGGTGCAGGAAACTTCCAAAAAATTTGCTCAGCTCTGCAACACCTGGTTGAAGTCACGTGACCCAGCCTGGTTGTTCCGCCATGTTGAAGAACAGCAACAGGATCCTGAACGCCATCTCCAAACGTCTTTATATTGCAAAGTGACCAGCGTTACGAACGGTTTCCGAGTCGGCAAACGAGCGGGACATTCTGAAGAATCGGTATTCACGAAAACGAGCTTTATAAATCACTCGTGAATTTGTCCAAAATCGAATCAAATAAGGACTGAATCAAGACTCAAGATTCATCCGTCCCCATAGAAAGGATTGAAGGACTCTGGGCGTCCATAGACCTCCTGTAACATTATTTCGCCGCAAGTTCCTGATCCTAGCGACGTTAAAGGTAAGCAAACTGAACCAGTTTGACAGTTTTAATCCCCCTAACAGCCGGATAATTTAAATCCTACATAGGCGGACGTAGATATGTAGCTAGGCCTAGGCCTACGTAGCATACATGGCCTATTGCAGTAGCGATCGGGTGCGTTAATTTCATAAGATTTGTGGTTCATTATCTTTCATTTGACCTTATTTCACTCCCGTAATGGAGAACGATTAAGAATTACATCCAAATTTCCATCACCATTAGATATGCGAACGTAGATGTGTAGCTAGGTCTAGGCCTACGTAGCGTACATGACCTATTGCAGTAGCGAACGGCTGAGTTAATTTCACAAGAATTGCGGTTTATTATCATTCGTTTGACTTCATTTCACTGCCGTAACATAGATCGGTTAAGAATTACATCCAAATTTCCATCATTATTTAGATAAGTTAGAAAAACCCATTATTTCCGACGTAAGCTTAATTACCCAAGATCATGTTCACATTCAACATGGCGGATAAGGGGATGATGTCATCATGCGACACGTAAAGACGATTATGATTATTAATTACTTATCATGTTTATATGAGAAGCCGAAAGGCGCATCTCTGCTAGCTTTCGGCGCTTCGTTACCGCCTTGCCGCCCACCAGAAACAGTACATGGGCGGCAGAGAGAGTGATTACATAGAGTACCAAGTGGAGTAATCACTGGTGTTGCCATACAAAGGGTAAAATACAAAAGAGTAGGGAACAGTGTTCGTACAATTTTTGCTCTATTTTCGTTTATTTGTTTATTTATTTATTTGTGTATTTATTTATTTAGTTATATTTGTGCAATTGTAAATCAGGTTAAGAATCGTCAGTCTAATTCGGTTACAAAGCTGCAGGTTTAAAAGTGAGAGAGAGAGAGAGAGAGAGAGAGAGAGAGAGAGAGTATCACGTAAAGATGGGCTGGGAACAATGTTATTGAGAGAGAGAGAAGAGAGAGAGAGAGAGAGAGAGAGAGAATCACGTAAGCTGGCAACAATGTTTTTGAGAGAGAGAGAGAGAGA
>NC_087213.1:52607183-52614683 GCF_015104395.2 Macrobrachium nipponense | reverse complement strand
CTTGCAAAAACCTCCATTTTTGTTCTCTCTCTCTCTCTCTCTCTCTCTCTTCTCTCGCTCTCTCTCTCTCTCTCTCTCCTCTCTCTCTTCTCATTTATTTATACATATACATATATCTATTCATTTATTTACACATGGGGTGCACTTGCGTGCCTTACACCCTTGACTTTGAGTACGTAATACTCTTGCTTTATAAGACGTTTTGGTACATCCAACGAATAACAGCTGTAAAAACAACATATTTAAATTTACTGAAAACTAATTTATTTATTCTTGTCTCTTGTATCGTATCATTTTAAATTTTCTAAGTCATTTTATTTGTTTTTTAAATTAATATTTCCTCTAAATATGATAACATAACATTTCAAGTGAATAAAAGTAAAATTTCACAGTGGGCCACTCACCAAAATCCGCCCCTAAATGCTTAATTAAACGGGGGGTGACCGGAGGGGTAGGGTGGGGGGGGGGGAGGGGGGGGGGGGGTGGCGCATAAGTTAAGTTCCCTTAAGAGTCCTTCGTAATTGACCGATAACTTTCTCTTCCGATGTTCAATAACCCCTAAAAAAAAGAAAGAAAGGTAGAGAGAAAGGAGTCAGCTTGAAGCTGTCATGTAGCTGTCAACTCGTTTAACAAGCGTAACTTTCTATTTCTTCTTCTGCTGCTTTTTTGTTCATTCTGCTGCTTTTTACATTTTATTCTGTTGCTGCTTTTATATTATGCTTTCTTTTTTCTCCTGTTGCTGTTTTTATATTCTGCTTTCTTTTTCTTCTGTTGCTGCTTTTATATTCTGCTTTCTTTTTTACTCTTGTTTCTTTTATATTCTGCTTTCTTTTCTCTTCTGTTGCTGCTCTTTTATATTCTCATTTTTTGTTATGCTTTTTTATTCTGTTATTTTTTTATTCTGCTGCTTTTGAATTCTTGTGCTGCTTTTAACTCCTGCTTTTTTTTTTTTTTTTTTACTTTTGCTGCATTTCTTTCTTCTACTACTTTTTTCTGTTTTTTTCCAGTTTCTTTTGCTGCTTTATATTATGTTTTTTTCTGGTTTTTTCTTCTGATAGTTTTCTGTTTTACTTCTGCTGGTTTTTCCTGCTGCTGCTTGTTTTTGCTATTCTTTCTTTTGCTGCTTTTTAATTCTCCTGGTTTTATTTCCTGGTTTTTCCTTCTGCTGCCTTTTTCTTTTGCGATTTTTTTCTTCTGCTGCCTTTTCCTTCTTCTGCTTTTTTCTTTTGCTGTTTTTTTTTTTTACCTCTGCTGGCTTTTCCTTCTGCATTTTCCTTTGCACTTTTTTTTATTACTGCATAAATCCTTCTGCTATCTGCTATCCAGCTTTTTTCTTCTACTGCTTTTTTTTTCTCCCGCTGCTTTCTGCTTCTGTCTGTTTTTTTTTTTTTTTTTGCCGAATCTCGCGCAAGGTGGCGAAAGAAACTTTTTTTTTTTTTTTTTTTTTTTTTTTTTTTTTTTTTTTTTTTTTTTGTATCCCGCCGTAGTTTTGAATCTTTTTCTCTGGTCGTTACGCCGAAAACTTAAGACACACCCCCCATCCACCCCTCCCCTCCCCTCTCCCCCTTTCGCCACCCCTTCCCCTCCCCTCCCCTTTCAAGACAATCAAGAAACGAGTGGAACAAAGAAGGAAAGAAAAGAGTAAGAAATTTCGGAGTCGGGGGTGGGGGTGGGGGGAGGGGGGGAGAAGGGGCAAAGAGCCTGGAAAGGATCACGGATTTACACATCGAGCACTAAACCTTTATTTATTTATTTATTTATCTATTTATTTATTTTTTACTTTTTCTGTTTTTTCTTTCATAATTTGTTATTTCCACTCTTTGTATTTTTTTATTTTTTGTACTTTCACTTTTTCATGAATTTTCTAAAGTTTTTTGTTTCTTTTAATTCATTTTTAAAAATTTTTCTTTCACATTTTTATCTTTTTCTTATATATTTTTCTAACTTTTTTCCCCTTTTTATTCCAACTGACATATTCAAAATGTATGTATGAATTCCCAGAATATATTTTCATAAATTACGAGGTTTGGGGGCTGGGGTTCGCGGAAGGGTTGGGAGGAGTAGGTTGAATCGTTCAATTTTGAAGATTCCGGGTTCATCTTTTTTTTTTTTTTAAGAGGGGAGATAGGGGTGGGGTCCCGGGACCCACCGAGTAAGCTAATAAGTCCCCTGGGGGAAGATATATATATATATATACTATATTATTTATATATATAATATAATATAATTATTAGTCTATCAACCATTACGTTGGAAAATCATATACATATATATATATATATATATAGTATATATATATATATATATATATATATATATATGCTATATATCTATATATGATATATTAATATATAATATATATATATATATATATATATATATATAAGTTAAAAGGAGGAATGTACAGACTTATCATATTTAACTTCCCATGGAGACAGAGTCTGAGCGACAACTTAAGAAAGCTGATAACTTTTCTGGGATGGTGTTACATTAAGATGCTTACGAAGCAGGTCAATGGTCGTCCTGTTGGTATGTGATTTCGAGAGAAGGTGACTTTGAAACTGGTTGAAAGTAGTTTCTGGGTGTGGATGAAAGGCGTGAGTTTGTATGTACGTGTGCGCCTCTTTCGTTCTTAACGGAAGGTAACTAGGCAGAAGGATGGAGACAGCTACGGGGAGAAAAGGCAAGATGCCGGGATAGCTTTGCGAAAGTTATATTTGTTTCTGTGTGTGACGTTCCAAGCTGTAATGGGTAAAAGTCAATATGCTTTAGCCAAAGTTGTGGCTTAATCTGTTTTGATATTTTGATATTTAATCTTTTGACTTTGTCTTTACAATTGTGTGTGCTCACTAGTGTGTTCTCCTGTCTTTTAAACAGGCGGATCTAGTGAGGGGACTATGTGTCCTAGTGAGGGGACTGTGTTTTGGAAAAGAGATAATTGATGTGACTAATTACTGATTAAGACTATTAAATACCGGGGGAGTGTCTGTGAGACTTGAACAGTGAATTATCATTCTATTAATTATCCTGTAAGAACCTGAATGATTCCATTAGTACTTTGCTTTGAATAAACATATATTTTTGTAGCTCCGACTCCGATTTGGTGACCTTAGATAATGGAATGGAGGCTGAGAGAGAGAGAGAGAGAGAGAGAGAGAGAGAGAGAGAGAGAGATAGGGGGACAAAGTGTTACCAGTTCTCCTTCCGCAATGACTAAACGCATACGAAAATATGAAAATAGCGGAGGTGATGCTCCCGTGGTTAATATATATATATTATATATATATATAGATTATATAGATATGAGATAATCTATAGTGGGTGTGTGTGTGTGTGTGTGGTGTGAGTGATATAGATTAGATATATACTCATATATATATATATATATATATATATATTATATATATATTATAGTATATAGAGAAAGATATTGGTATATATATATAAATATAGTATATAATATATATATATATATATTAATGATATATACATATATAAAGATATATATATATCTATATATATATATCATATATCTATATATATATATATTATAGTTATTATATATAAATTATATTTATAATATATAATAAAATAATATTATATATTATATATATATACTATCATATATATATATATATTATATATAGTATATTATACAATAACAAAGAACCTCTTCACAACAGTTCGACTCGTAACCATCAATGAATATAGAATTTCAAAGGGAGCTTATTAGGCCTCCTTGCCAGCCCTGAATCGCACGCCATATTTTTTTTGTCATAAAGTAGGCCTCGCAGAGGCGTTTTGCATCTAAATGGAACCGCGTATGTTTTTATTAGGAACTGGATGGTAGCGGTTCACTGTGGAACCCTAGGGTTCCTTTTGGCGTCCTGTTCGTCTAAGGTGCTTGGTATTCGGAGTAGTCAAATAAACTGTTGGAAAAATTATGAGTTTATTAGTGTTGGGATTCGTGAGATAGATTATTTGCAAAATACAGATTTTATTAATTTTGTTAGTGTGAGGAGAAGGTATCTAAACTATAAAAAATACAAATTTAAACAATTTAATTAGTATAGAGATCTATTAGTTAATAAATAAAAAAACAGGTTTTATTGATTTTATCAGTATGGGTAGTAGGTACCTGAGCTATAAAAAAAATCCAGATTTTATTAATTTAATTAGCATAGAGATTTGTTAATAAAAAAATTTTAAGAATACAGGTTTTACCTATTTTTTTAGTATTTGGAGTAGTTGTCGAACACTATATAAAAATTTGATTTTAGTAATTTAATTACTATAGGGAGTTGTTAGTCAATATATCTTAAAACAAACTGATTTTATTGATTTTATTAGTATTTGGAGTATTTGTTCAATAGTATATTTAAAAAATACTGATTTTATTCACGTTTTTAGTATTGGGAATAGCTAAGTAGGATATTTTTAAGATACAGATTTTATTCATTAGGATAAGGAGTTTTTGAGTAAACTATTGAAAATACAGATTTATTGATTTTATTAGTATTTGGCGAAGTTAAATAGACGATTTAGAAAATACGGATTTTATTAATTATATCAGTTTTGGGAGTTGCTAAATAGACTATTTCAAAAATACAGATTTAGTAATTTTGTTAGTACTGGGAGTAGTCAGTAGACAGAATATTAAAAAAATTCAGATTTTGTCAGTATTGGGAGTAGCTAAATTTTGTCAACTTTACCAGAATTGAAATTAGATAAACTATTTAAAAAATACACATTTTATCAATTTTGTTCGTATTAGGAATTGTTAAATTAACGATTGAAAAAATACAGAATTGAATAATAGTATCAGTATTGGGAACTGATATATCAACTATTTGAAAAATACAGGTTTTCTTCAATTTTAATCATAGTAAGACTCTTTCTTAATTCAGGTCATGAGGGAAAGATAGAGTGGGTTACAGAGTTTGATCATGTCTGAGAAAGAGAGAGAGAGAGAGAGAAAGAGAGAGAGAGAGAGAGAAGCGCATGTGGGTGCAAGAAGGAAAGTATATGAAAGGCAGAAAGGAGAGAGTGAAAGCACCAGCAGAGAGAGAGAGAGAGAGAAAATGGTGTGATTGCCTGCGTGTGTGTGTATGTGAGAGAGAGTGAAAGACAGAGAGAGAGAGAGACAGACAGAGAGACAGACAGAGAGAGAGAAAGGTGTGCTTGCGTGTGTGTGTGTGAGAGAGTGAAAGCCATAGAGAGAGAGAGAGAGAAAGTGTGCTTACGTGAGTGTGTATATGAGAGAGAGAGAGAGAGAGAGAGAGATAGGGACTCCTACTTATGTCACCAGTTGTTAATAAGTCGTGTAAACTCTAACATATCTAAATTTAACATTTGGAATCAGTGAACGAATCTGCAGTTTATCTCTTTGTGCCTGCATTCCAGCACTTAGTAAACAACTCTCTCTCTCTCTCTCTCGCTTAGCAAAGCCTTCGCGGTTTCGGAGACCCATAACGTCATCATATCGGATGCAAATGAGCCTCGGATCCCGGGGCCCGGCCCCCCTCCCCCCACCACCACCCCCCTTCTCCCGCATATGATTTGCGCTGACGGTCAAATACAGAGTTGAAGGAGTGTGCCACTTGGAAGGAGAGAGAGAGAGAGAGAGAGAGAGAGAGAGAGAGAGAGAGAGAGAGAGAGAGAGGTAAGGAAAGTGAAAAAGAATAAGTGAAAGGATATTGAATAAATGAGACTTAGGAAGTTGAATATAAATAAACAGAGAGAGGAGAGAGAGAGAGAGAGAGAGAGAGAGAGAGAGAGAGAGAGAGAGAAGGGAAAGAAAAGCGAAAAAGAAAAGGTGAAAGGATATTGAATACATGAGACTTAGAAAGATAGAAAGATGAATAGAAATAAATTGAGAGAGAGCGAGAGAGAGGGGGAGATAAAGGTGGACGAGGAAAACGAAATATTGAATAGAAGAGTCAGAAAGATAAATAGAAACAAAGGTAAAGAGGGAGATAGAGAAAAAGAAAGTTCGAAATGGAGAAATGGAATAAACATATAGTAGCAAAATCACTTCCTAACATTAAACACTTCATAACATCAAACATTTCCTAACATCAAAAACTTACTAACATTATCATGACTAAACATCGCAGAGAGAAACACAGAGAAAAACTTAAAAAAACAAAAAAAATGCAGTTCAAATTACCCGCATCTTTCTGTCCTCTCCTCTCAAATTTCATACATTTTTTTCTATAATTTATAGAACCACAGAAATCAGTCCCTTCAACTCTTTCCAGTTCATTAACACAGCTGGTTCCCTCCTCCCTCCCTCTCCCCTCCCCCCCCCTACCCAATTCCCCCCCCCCCCCCCCTCCTCCCCTCCCTCCCCCCCCTACCATTTCCTCCTCCCTTACCCCGTCTCTACCTCCCTCCCTCCCTCAACAGAACTTTGATATTGAAATGACACTGGGAGGGAGACAGAGAAAGACGGGAGGGGGTGGGGGGGGGGAAGTATACCACAGGGTGGGAATCCCACATTTGTTGTTAATATCCAGCTTTCAATAACCCTTGTCAAAATTCATTTTGGCCGCCGGTGAAAATAGCTGAAAGTAAAAAAAAAATTCATTTTCGATTTTGAAAATTCATAAACGTCGGGAAAATTTTTTTTTTTTTTTTTTTCATCATCGCTGTCACAGTATAGAGGCACAGAGCTTTAGTTATATTAATTTTTATTTTTTATTTTTGTGCGAAAAACGAATATTTTTTTTATATATATATTTTTCGGTAGTGAGTTATAGGAACGGAATTTCATTAATGATTTTTTTACTTTTTTTAATTATATTTTTTTCGCAATACGTTGTGTACATAGGTACTCCATTCTCGTTTCGGCAACTTTCCTATAGATTATTTCACTCCAATTCAGGGAACAAAGTAGGTGGTAAAGAGTCCCAAAGCCAAGAAACAACCTTCTACGGCCTGTCCACACTAGGAAACATTGTTTGGAAACAAATTTTGCAAACTGTTTTTGTTTGGAAACAATGTCTCCTAGCGTGGACATGCCTTTACAAACCACGAACATCTCACCCACAACACTGCCCTGTTTCAACTCTTATTACTTACAATCCACGGAACACGGAAGAAAGTAGAGAGTACATATCTCTTCGCGAATCCATCTGACACTATGAGACCATCTGTGCATATCGTCCTTATTCCACCCGGGAGTCTTCCTGGTTCCCAACACCACCACCCCTGTCCCCCGACTCCCAAATTCCCACGATTCCCGAATTCCGGTTCACGCTGAGATTTCGTTTAAAGGGATTTTGTCCTTCTCTCCACGAGACGTGTTGCGTCTCTCAGGTGTGAAGAGGAAGAGGAAGTGAAAGAGGTAAAGGAAGAAGAAGAAGAAGAAGAAGAAGAGAAGAAGAAGAAGAAGAAGAAGAAGACGGCCCTTTGGATATGAAGTGGGGGGGGGGGGGGATGTCTTTGTGTGTTTTCTCAATGGAAATACTTCAACTATTCGCCTGTCTGTCTAAATAT
>NC_087213.1:52562183-52599683 GCF_015104395.2 Macrobrachium nipponense | reverse complement strand
GTAATGATTCGGAATAAATGGAGAGAGGGTAACTTTTTTATTTATTTATTTATTTTGTTTTTTAGTTTGCGGCGCTGGGGAATGATGGTCTCGTATTTATAGAAACGCCGTGACAGCCTTGTTTTATTTATTTATTTATCTTATTTTTATTTATTTATCTTTTTCCGTCTCATTCTGTTCCTTAATCAAGGTTTTTATTTATAAACTATTTTTGTCTGTTCGACAGTTCCTGTCCTGTGTTTTGTTTTGTGTCTGTGTGTGTCTCTCTCTATTCTTCTCTTCTTGCTTCTTCTTCTTCCTTCTTCTTCTTCTTCTTCTTCTTAACCGAAGAATTGCCAGATTTAAAATTTGCAAGTTCTCAAAACAGAAGATACCAGAGCCTTAATAATAATAATAATAATAATAATAATAATAATAATAATAATAATAATAATAATAAACTTTTTAAGTTCAGAAAAATGGTAATCATTACCCTCCCCCCCTAATTATTTATAAATATATGTTTTGAAATAACGTCTCTTACATTAAACTTTTCTTAACCGAGATTTCCTAAGAATTAATCTTTTACATTAAATGTTTCTCTGTCTAGATTTCCTCAGAATTAATCTTTTACATTAAACGTTTCTCTGTCTAGATTTCCTCAGAATTAATCTTTTACATTAAACGTTTCTCTGTCTAGATTTCCTCAGAATTATTCTTTTACATTTAACGTTTCTCTGCCTGGATTTCCTTAGATTTCATCTTTTAAACGTCTTTCAGTTGCGATTTCCTCAGAATTAATCTTTTATATTAAACGTTCCTCTGTCTAGATATCCTCAGAAGTAATCGTTTACAGAAAACGTTTCTTAATCTACATTAGTCAAGATTTCACCAGAGTTAACATTTGACACACATAACGTCTCTCAGTTTACGTAGATATCCCCAGAAATTAATCCTTTTCAAAAACGTCTCTCAACCTAGATAGCCCCGGAATCGCTGACGCATCTACGTAAATTCTCACTTCCTGACCTTCCCTCCCTCTTCCCCTGTTTAGTTATCACCCCAAATGATTAGCATTTATGCCGGGCAAGTGCGAAAGAATTGCGAACGAATGAGCAGAAAGCAATATTTAAAAAAAGTGAAATTCGGCTCGAATTGCCTGCTGGGGCTGATGTAAATTAGCTGGAAAGATGACAGCTTTCTAACATGGAATAAGAAGAAGAAGAAGAAGTTTGGATCGAATGCAGCTGGTTAATAACACAGAGTTTTCTCACGTTTGTTCTTTTATAAATTCGCGCAGCAGGTTCCGGATAATGATGAAGCTTAACGTACGAGTGAAATATAAAAGTTTGTGAGAGATAATAATCGTTCAGTGGGCTTCATTCTTATCAAGAAGAGAAACATGCTTCGTTTACCAAGGCTGGCTCAATCACTGAATGGAAAATGTGTTTAACAATATATAGTAATCACAGAACTTAATACCCAGTGAAAAATTAAAGTTTATGAAAAATAATAGTTCAGGGGGCTTTGTTTTTTATAAACCAAACATACTTAGTTTACTTTGTTCACCAAGTCTGGTTTGATCACTGAATGGAAAATGTGTCTAACAAGTTTTGGATAATGACTGAACTTAATATCTATGAAAAAAGTGAAGTTTATGAAAATGTATGAAAAATATAGTTCAGGGGGCTTCGTTTTTTCTAAACCAAACATACTCAGTTTACTTTGCTTACAAATCTTGGCTCGATCACTGAATGAAAAATGTGTCTAACAAGTTTTGAATAATGACAGAACTTAATATCCAGCGAAAAATTAAAGTTTGTGAAAATAATCGTTCAGTGGGGTTCATTTTTATAAAGAAACCATACATACATTGCTTACTTTGTTTACTAATCCTGGTTCGATCACTGCATGGAAAATTGTTTACCAAGTTTTGGATAATGACAGAACGGACAGCATCTACAGTGCAGCGAAAGCAGTAGTTTCATTCTTCACCTAAGGACAGCACCTACGAACAGCAGCAGCTGCAAAACCGCACGAGCATTTCATTCTAAAGCTGCGAACAGCAGCACCAAGTTACAGCATCAAAAAATTCACCCTAAATCAATGAAGGCATACAGCATCTACTATACGTGATGTCACGTGACCTCAGTCACCTGCTATGGATTCGACCTGCAAAAAAGTCTTCAAGGAACTTCTCGAAGTTTCTCCCTCCTTTCACCGCCTGCCCCCCGCCCTCCCCCCTTTCTCTCTCACCTCCACCAAGGGGAAGAAAAGGGATGAGGGGAAAGAGGGGTGTGTTGGGGGGAGGGGGCGGGGGTTGGGGGGGCTCACAGTGAAAGTTAAACACACAAATCACGGTCTCCCCGCCAATTCCCGTCTATTAGCATTCCGCGAAAGAGGTCGACTGCAGTATGCAGAACCCCTGGATTTGGGAGGTTGGGGGGGTTTAGGAGGAGGAGGAAGAGGGTTGGGATGAGGTAGGGTTGCATGCTCAACCTCACTTTGTTGAGAGTGACAAATTCCTTCCTCCTCCTCCTCCTCCTCTTCCTCCTCTTCTTCCTCCTCAAGGTTAAACTTGCATTTTCGCCCAAGGTCTAGCTAGCGAAAGGCTGTAAAAAGAGTCCGGGGGTTGAATATTTCAACTCCACAATTCGTATCTCGTGGTATTTTGTGAGCGGAAGGGAGATTTATGAGAGGGGCTCTGCCTCGAAATGTGTGATAGGAAATTTATGTAAGTTTGTGAATATGTATATAATATATTATATAGATATGTATATAGTTATATATATATATATATATATATATATATATATACATACGTATATATAGATATATTATATATATGTATACATTTTTTATATATAGCTATATGAATATATGTTATATATATATATCTATATATATAATATATATATATAGTATGATATATATATATATATATATATATATATATACATACTATATATGTATATATATATATATATCCTGTTCTGTCTCACAAGAAATGTTACAAGAAATACTTAAGCATAGTTTTCCTCAAGTTAGTTTCAGATTTGTTTTTGTTTACTAACCCTTTTACTGTAGGATCACTTTTGAGGGAGAAGCCTGCTCTTCTTGTGGACCTTAATTCGAGTGTCGTTTACTTGTTTACCTGTTCGCAGTGTGGTCTGCGATACGTGGGATCCAGTTCCCGCTGGCTTAGACACAGAATTTTGGAACACAGAGGTCTTTCCGTTAGAACTAGGTTTCCTCTTTCTAAACCACCTTTTTCTGCCATAAGGGAACACAGTTTAGCACAGGACCATCCTTTCACTCACCTAGATTTTAGAGTACTGTCTTTTTTTTTTTTTTTTTTGCTCAAATAGACTGGACCTTTTAATATCAGAGTCGCTGTTTATTAAGAAAATGAAACCGGAATTGAACAACAACTCGTCCGGTATTCAACTAGCTATCATATAGTTTCATAGTAGGTACACAAAGTGGGTCGTTAGCCATTTTATTTTTGAGTGTGGTAGTTTGTTTACCTTTCATATTATTTTTATTTTTATTTCTGCTTTTGTATGTTTTGCGTTTTGTTTTAGTTTTTTCGTAATTTTTTATTTTTAGTTTGTATGTGATGTTCGTTTTATTTTATGTTTTTACTGAAGCTTTTAATCTGACAATTCATTTTAATATATATATATATATATATATATATATATATATATATATATACCTATAATATATATTATGTATGTATGCGTGTATGTATGTATGTATGTGTGTATATATATATATATATATATATATATATATAAAATATATATATATATATATATATTATATATATTTATATACACAACCATATGTATTTACGTATAGTATATATATATATATATATATATATATATGTGTGTGTGTGTGTGTGTGTGTGTGCGTGTGTGTGTGTGTGTGTGTGTATTTGGGTGTGCATTCCCTGGCACGAGTGTAAAGAACAAACGTCGTTTCGCTGATAAATAAACATCGAAATAATCAGCAAAACAAACAAACATCAAACAAAACAAAACACATCTGAAAACCACTTAGAATCTTGATAAAGATTATGCAAATTAAATAAAGTCGGGAGGGGGAACATATAAGAAAAACCACGAATACATCAGCAGAATCTTTCGACTGTTTTTATTGCTTATTCGTTGGTCACCAAAGTGGAGTGACGTCGAGTACGGTCAGTTAGTGGACGGGTGATATTATAATTGCTTCCAGGACTATATGGGAGGTGGTCGTAGCAATCTGATCCGTAAATTTGAATATAAGAAATGGATAAGATGCATGAAATAAAAACTCATATCGCAAAAAATTATTTTAATGATAATATATATATATATATATATATATATATATATATATATATATATCGAGCTACAATGTCCTTTAATATCTAATTCGCTCTACCTCGGAATTAATATATTTTCATATATGCTTAACCGAAGGGGAATTTTTTTCTCGATAATAGATTTACCTGTACTTGGCGCGAACGCAGGTACATTATAAATCCAGGACCGTCAGTGGAAGCGGTACCACCCAACCGCGAGAGGCTTAAAGGTATATGTCGTCTCTCACCTCAAATACTTTCTCGCGCTGAAGTATTCGTTGGTTTGGAGACAACATCAACCCGCCTCGACTCCGTAGTTAAGTAGCGCTGTTTTGACAACACGTAGCATTTTACATAAGTCATATCACATTTTACCTGTGATTCATATACATATATCGAGCTACAATGTCCTTTAATATCTAATTCGCTCTACCTCGGAAGTTAATAATATTTTCATTATATGAACTTAACGCCAACCCAATTAAAAGGGGAATTTTTTTTTTTTTTTCTCTCGATAATAGATACCCTGTACGTTTGGCGCGCAACCGAAGCGGAATTTGTTTCCTTTCGATAATTAAATTTACCTGTTAACCAATTTTTGGGCCACCGCGAACGCAGGTACATTATAAATCCAGGACCGCAGTGGAAGCGGTACCACCCAACCGCGAGAGGCTTAGATATTAAAGGACATTGTAGCTCGATATATGTATATGAATCACGGTAATGTGATATGACTTATGTAAAATGCTACGGGTTGTCAAAAGCGCTACTTAACTAACCGGAGTCGAGGCGGGTTGATGTTGTCTCCAAACCAACGAATACTTCAGCGCGAGAAAGTATTTGAGGTGAGAGACGACATATACCTTTAAGCCTCTCGCGGTTGGGTGGTACCGCTTCCACTGACGGTCCTGGATTTTTATAATGTACCTGCGTTCGCGCCCAAGTACAGGTAAATCTATTATCGAGAAAAAATTCCCCTTCGGTTAAGCATATATGAAAATATATTAATTCCGAGGTAGAGCGAATTAGATATTAAAGGACATTGTAGCTCGATATATGTATAGAATCACGGTTAATGTGATATGACTTATGTAAAATGCTACGTGTTGTCAAAAAGCGCTACTTAACTACCGGAGTCGAGGCGGGTGATGTTGTCTCCAAACCAAACGAATACTTCAGCGCGAGAAAGTATTTGAGGTGAGAGACGACATATACCTTTAAGCCTCTCGCGGTTGGGTGGTACCGCTTCCACTGACGGTCCTGGATTTATAATGTACCTGCGTTCTCGCGCCCAAGTACAGGTAAATCTATTATCGAGAAAAAATTCCCCTTCGGTTAAGCATATATGAAAATATATTAATTTCGAGGTAGAGCGAATTAGATATTAAAGGACATTGTAGCTCGATATATGTATATGAATCACGGTAATGTGATATGACTTATATATATATATATATATATATATATATATTATATTTATATATATATATATCATATAAAAATAAATGTAGAGAGATAGATAGGTAGTAGAGCAAATATTGAGAAGAACTTCCAAAAATATTAAAACATATGAAATATATATTCATATATACATATATATATGTGTATATATATATATATATATATATATATGTATATATATATATAATAAAAAAACAGATCCAAAGAAAGTAAAAAATTAAAATATATGAAATTTATTAGAAATATATATAATGAACAGCACAAATCCAAAGATTAAAAATAAAAATAATGAATTAAATATACATACATATATAAATATATATATATATATATATATATATATATATATATATATATATATATATATATACATATATATACTAAAAACACAAATGCAAGAAAGAAAAAAAGTAAAATATATAAAATATGCAAGTAAAAAAAAGTAAAAACTATGAAAACGTATGAAATAAAAAACACGCTTCCCCCAACAATATTATAATATATGTATACAAAACAGAAATCCAATAGTACACAGCCGGAAGAATGAATAATAATTATATAATTCACAGACCAACTCGTTATTTACGGACCAGTCGGTAAATAAAACTGATCCACGGGACGATAAGAATAATAATTAAATTAATCACCGAAATTTTATATTAAAGGGAGACCGACGGAGACGTTATTTATTAGCGTAAGTTATACACCACCCGCCCCCCCCCCCACACACAAAAATTTATGATAATTTCTCTCTCCCTCCAGGGATGACTGGTTTTTCCATTGGTTTAATTCAGCGTTGGGTTTTTCTTTTTGTCACGAGTGAAGGGACATCATAGGTGGTCTTTCTTCAAGTTTGATGGGGATAATAATTACTCTCTGTCTGTCTGTCAGTCTATCTCTCTTTTTTCAGTGCTAGTGTATGAGTATATATATATATATATATATATATATATATATATATATATATATATATATATATATATACGTATATATATATATGTGTGTATGTGTGTGATATATATATATATATATATATATGCATATACTATATATATATTACTATATATATTATATATATACATAAATATATGTATATATATATATATATATATATATATATATATATATAGAGAGAGAGAGAGAGAGAGAGAGAGAGAGAGATGCTAAAACACATAACTCAAAAAACTTATTTGAACGCATTATCTCCGCTGTGATCAAGAACGTGGTTCCTCCCCAGAATAGAGCCATCAAGCAATGCGTGTGATCAAACAAGGGGTATGAGAGATCACACTTCATTAGACAATGCAAATTTATCTGCTTAGTTGACGAACTGTTGACAACTTCATAAAACTCACCTGTAGACAATAAATCACAACATTAATATTCGTTCGTTTACTCTTCAATATGAATCTGCTGTTCCCCATCTATCTTTTATGTGGTGTGTCCACATTAGCGTTGGACTTGTCCTAAACAGGTTGGTAACTTGTTGCATACATGTTGAAAACACGGTAACTTGTCGCATGCATGTTGAAAACAGGTTCTGGCAGATAAGGGACGTCAGTTTGTTTCTTCAGTGATGGAAGAAGTACACAAATTTCTTAATAAATAACCAATTTTTACATCACCATACCATCCACAGGCTGATGGGTGTTGTGAGCGTTTTAATGGTGTCTTGAAAAGTATAATTTAAAAAATATGTTCAGATTATCCTCGCTGTTGGCACAGGTACCTCCCCTGTGCTTCATTTGCCGTTAGAGAGATCCCTAACAATACTTTAGGATTTTCTCCATTCGAACTGATTTATGGGCGAAATGTGAGAGGTCCTTTATCCATATTGAAAGAGTTGTTTACTAATCAGGACCTTAATGATGAGATTAGGCATTCTTATCAGCATGTGTTGGATCTGCGCAACAGGTTAGAAGAAACAGCCCAGATTGCTTTCCAGAATGCCGAGGTTAATTTTAGTAAGTACAAAACTTATTATGATCTGAAAACATCTGATGGAAAATTTGTGATCGGTAATGAAGTTCTGCTACTTTTACCTTCTGACACTAATAAGCTCTTAACTCAGTGGAAGGGTCCATTTAAGGTAATTGGCAAGAAAGGACCTGTTGATTACATTATGGAGGTAAGGAATAAACATAAACTTTTCCATGTGAATATGTTGAAAAAGTATTACCGTAGGGCTACTATTAATAATTTGCAAGTGATCATAGAATAGGAGGTGCACTGTTACAATACGATTCTGAAGGTATGCCATTTCCTATTGCTTATGCCAGTCGCAAGTTGCAACCATCCGAAGTTGAGTACTCAGTCATTGAAAAAGAAACCTTAGCAACTGTTTGGGCTGTGGGAAAGTTCCAACAATACTTATATGGAAGATCGTTCTTTCTAGAGACGGACCACCGTCCTTTGACTTACCTAAGAAATATCAAAGTTCATAATGCAAGACTGATGCGCTGGAGTCTGCTTCTTCAGGAGTACCAGTTCAAATATCTTACATCAAAAAAGATCTGCCAACGTTCTAGCTGATGCATTATCCCGCAGTCCTACATAGGTTCCATAATTTTCTTTGAATATTATTTCGGGGCGGAAGAATGTAAGAATTTACATTTTTTTAAATTTTTAGATGTTCCAATAATGGTTTAGTTCCAATGTTCATTTGTGGCCGTGTCCCCCCCATTCGCCATCTTTCTTTTCGTAGCCGCTGCCTTAGTTCACGGCTGAGACTCGCACAGGGTGGAGGTGAGGGTGGTCTTGGTATTTGTTTCTTTTATGTTATTTCAAAAATATAGTGTTTTGAAGCCATTTATATTGTGGTACATTGTTAATTTGTTATAGCCAGTCATTGAAAATTAGTTGGAGGTCCTCTCCAACCTTTACCCACGAAGGATTTAATTTGAAGTGATTTGAAAGTCAATTGTTCGTCTGTTAATGTTCATTTCCAAAAAACTTTGGTAGTGTTATCCCGTAAATTGTGAATTTTTGTGTAAATAAATGTTGTTATGATTTTTTATAGTTTATGATTGCACCTCGACTTAGGACCATCCCATATGTCAGTTTAGCATGGTTTATTTAATAAAAGTGTTTGAAAAATATTACAAGTACATTCAAGTTGTCAACTTGTATAAAACCTGTTTGTGATGTGTATCTGATTAGTTGCCAACGTATTTTGGGACTATGTACAAGTCATCAACTTGTATCCAACCTGTTTATGATGAGTATTTGACAAGTTGCCAACATTCATGATGCGTTCTACCGCAGTGTAGATGGCACACTGACCTGACCTAATCGAAGTTCCAACACTTTTTCTGCATCGTTATCATGATCTATAAAAAAAATTCCTTTGATAGATTTTGTCGCATTGGCAAGCGTCAGACTTCAAAAAAGCAAATATGTGCACGAATATTATTGAATAATATTTTTCTCGCCTGACGATAACAGTTTCTGTACCAGAAGCGAGATTTAGCACGGATCAAATTACAGTGTAAACGGACGAAGTTCCTCTCTCTCTGTATTTTCTACAAAAGAAAAGAAAGGAAATGAAATAAAATATGCCAAGATAGATCTGCCAAATAAACGACCTAGGGCCACTCACTCGGCGTGACATAGATTTTCCATAAAGTTGAGAGTAACAGGTAATGACGGTCTTCGGCACCTTCTCACGTCATTCTTGGCTTGGGTTTTCATTCGTGATATATATACATATATATATATATATATATATATATATATATATATATATATATATATATAGACATATACATACACATACATATATATATATATATATATATATATATATATATATATATATATATATATATATAGTATATATATATATATATATCTATATATATATATATATATATATCATATACATACCACACACACACACACACACACACACATATATATATATATATATATATATATATATATATATATCTATCATACTACAACACACCACACACACACACACACTATATATATATATATATATATATATATATATATATATATATATATATATATATATATGTATGTATGTTATGTATATATGAAGAGACCGTCTTCCAGGAATATAATAAGTTTAAACTACCAACTACCTTCAAAATTCGGCTAAGGAAAATATCCCTTTGAATATTTTGCTCTTATTATTATTATTATTATTATTACTGCATAGTTATGTACAACAAGCGGAAGAGTTAACCAGTTCTGTACGCGAGCTTCAACATTAAAATATGAAAATCAGATGCTTTTTTTTATACCCGAAAGCAATTATAGGAATCTCGAATCATATTTGACTGAAAAGCAGGGCCCGTTTTTAAACTTTAAAATTAACTACAGGAATCTTCGATCATGTCATGTCTTTGAAAGTGTTTCAAAATATATTAAAAAGCAGAGCCCCTTTTTATACTCGAAAACTAATTGCAGGAATCCTCGTTCATGTTTTTAAAAACATTATAAAGCAGGGCCACTTTTTAAACTCGAAAACTAATTAAAGGAATCCTCGATCATGTTTTAAAAAACATTATAAAGCAGAGCACCTTTCTAAACTCGTAAAGTAATTACAGGAATCCTCATTCATGTTTTTAAAAACATTATAAAGCAGGGCCCCTTTTTGAATTCGAAAAATAATTACAGGAACCTCATCATGTTTTTAAAAACATTATAAAGCAGATCCCCTTTTTCAAAACTCGGAAAACTAACTACAGGAATCATCGATCGAGCTGCGTCTCTTTTTGCCACCACGCTCTACTCGTCACCTTGTTCCAATGGATTATTGTTTTATCCTTGAAGACCCCAACCACCGACCACCGGGAGAAATGTTGAACGAAATCGAACATTCTTGGGACGCCTCAGACCAAACTTCAAACGGAGGTCAGGTCAGACCGTGAGGGAATTGTCTCAAGACTCACGGATTGATTGAAGTAACGCAAAGATTTTTTTCTATTTTTTTTTCGTAATATGGTGGGAAGTGCTTTCATATTAAAATACGGTGTTAAATTTATCCCAGAGGCTAGTGACATTCTAGTGTTGAGGTTATGTAAGAAATACATGATAGGAAAAAAAGGTATTATAATCTATATATACTCTAAATAATACTATCTATATATATAAATATAAATATAATAATACATAATATAGTTATATTATATTATATATATAGATAGAGAGAGAGAGAGAGAGAGAGAGAGAGAGAGAGAGACCTTACCTTACCTTACCTTGCAGACCTTACAGTTCGTTCGGGTTGCCCCAGGTCCCTCAGTGTAAGGCACCTCTAATGTCTACCAGAGTTGCTAGTACATCTTCCGGTATATTTTGCATCTTCCAATCTTGGATGGTCTGGGATGCAGTTTAGATATTTGTCGAGCTTATTCTTAAACACATCTACGCTCACTCCTGATATATTCCTCAGATGAGCTGGCAACGCATTGAATAGACGCTGCATTATCGATGCTGGTGCGTAGTGGATTAATGTCCTGTGTGCTTTCCTTATTTTTTCCTGGTATAGTTTTGGGCACTATTAATCTACCTCTGCTTGCTCTTTCTGATATTTTTAGTTCCATGATGTTTTCTGCTATTCCTTCTATCTGTTTCCATGCCTGAATTATCATGTAGTGTTCTCTTCTCCTTTCTAGACTATATAATTTTAAGGATTGTAGTCTTTCCCAGTAGTCAAGGTCCTTAACTTCTTCTATTCTAGCTGTAAAGGACCTTTGTACACTCTCTATTTGTGCAATATCCTTTTGATAGTGTGGGTACCATATCATATTGCAATATTCAAGTCTACTACGAACATATGTTTTATAAAGCATAATCATGTGTTCAGCTTTTCTTGTTTTGAAGTGCTGTAACAACATTCCCATTTTTGCTTTACATTTTGCCAAAAGAATTGCCATTTGATCATTGCATAACATGTTCCTATTCATCATCACACCAAGGTCTTTAACTGCTTCCTTATTTGTGATTGCTCATTATTAGGTCCCCTATATGCATATAGCTTCCTTCTCTGTCTCCATAATTTATTGATTCAAATTTATCAGAGTTAAATACCATCCTATTTACCTCTGCCCAATCATATACTTTGTTAAGGTCTCTTTGTAGCGCGTTCCTATCTTCATCACAAGTAATTTCTCTACTTATTCTTGTGTCATCAGCGAAACTACTCACTACCGAATCCTTAACATTACTGTCTATGTCTTCAATCATAATAACAAACAGTATTGCAGCTAACACCGTACCTTGTGGCACACCGGATATTACCTTGGCTTCATCCGATTTCTCATCGTTTGCAATAACTATCTGTTTTCTGTTGTGTAAAAATTCTTTTAACCACTTCCTACTTTATCCACGATATTGTGTTTTCTAATTTTCTTCGCTAATATATTATGGTCTACCTTGTCAAAAGCTTTTGCAAAGTCTAGATAAACCACATCTGTTTCATTTCCGCTTTTCATATTTTTGTATATGTTCTCACGGTGGACTAACAGTTGGGTTTGTGTACTTTTTCCCCCGGGTAACGAAACCATGTTGTCCTATATTAAACAAATTATTTTTTTATTAAAGTTTCATAATATTTTTCTTCATTACCCTTTCATACACTTTCATAATATGTGATGTTAGACTCACAGGCCTATAATTACTTGCCTCTTGTCTTGATGCACTTTTGAAAGTAGGGGTGATATATGCTAATTTGTGCTCATCATAAATCTTGCCTGTATCTACACTTTGTCTTAATAATATTGCAAGTGGCTTTGCAATAGAATGAACTACTTTCTTTAACAAAATAGCAGGAACTCCATCAGGCCCTGCAGCAGCTCCATTTTTAATTTCATTAATTGCCTGCACAATATCAGCTTCATTAATTTCTATGTCCGCTAAATATTCACTATTTTCGTCCCTTACTTCTATATCATTATCTTCATTATCTATTCTAGGGGTGAATTCTCTCTTATATCGTTCTGCCAGTATGTTGCAAATTTCCTTTTTTTCATTTGTTTATCTCCCTTCAATTCTTAGAGGGCCCATTTCTATTCTTCTTTTATTCATCTTTTTCGTGTATGAGTATAATAGTTTGGGGTTTTGCTTGATATTTAATAGGGTTTTTTCTTCCAAGTCCTGTTTTTCATTTTCTTTTGATTGTATAATCTTTTGTTCTGCATTTTCTATCTTACTTTTTAGTTCTATAACTTTCCATGCATTTTTTCTTTTTCTTTTGCAAGACCTTTTTTCCACTTTCTGATTTTCTGGAACAAGATCCTTCTGTCTCTTGGTATGCATGACTGATGTTTACTTTTCTTCTTCGGTATATATTTGTCCACTATTTTCTCTAATATTTTATATAATATCTCCGTATTCACCCTTATGTCATCACTTACGAAAATGTTATCCCAATCTTTTTTTCAATTCTTCATTTATTTCTGACCATTTTATATTTTTACTGTAGAAGTTGTATTTTCCATATCCTTCCCACTTTTTCATTTCTTGCTTATCTCTGTTTTCACTTGCTTTGAATGGACTGTTAATTCTATGACATTATGGTCTGAGATACTCGCATTATAAACTATTATTTCTTTAACATAATTCATCTCGTTCACAAATACTAGGTCTAAAGTATTTTCCTTTCTTGTTGGCAGGTGATTTATTTGTTGAATGTTGTATTCTAGTAGCATATCTAATAGCTTTTCGAATTGCCTCTTATCTTCTGCACTACTATTACTCTCTTTTTTATATGTATAAGTACAACCACAATCTCCTATTTGTTCTTTCCATTCTACGAAAGGAAAGTTGAAGTCTCCAGATAGGAGAGAGAGAGAGAGAGAGAGAGAGAGAGAGAGAGAGAGAGAGAGAGAGAGAGAGAGAGAAATTGAAGCAGGATATACACACTAGCCCTGCATCTTCATTAATAGATTGATAGTTCTTCCCCACGCATCGTAAATATACCACAAGAACAACAAGTTGCTGCTTCGTTTCTTCAAGCTTACGTGCGTGACCTACTTACGTAGTTTCAAGAACACTCTGAAATGACTAGCACGCAAGGACTTTGAAAAAAGAACGTACAATTACTCGAAGCAGTTTTGTAAAATGGTATTATCTCGCATCCGAAGTCTTTCTTTTTGTTTGCTTAAAGAAGAATCTGTAGGTGCTAGCCTTTTTGCTGGCGTAATTGTTCGTATGTTCTTATATATTCATGCCATTTGATTGAGACGTGATATATAAGGTGTTGGCGAAGGTTGAACTTTGAAAGTGATCGTCAGCTTTTCTTGTGGGGGAATAATACTTATTTTTATTTTACTTATTTAGCTTTTATTGGGATATGTTTGCATAAAAGGCTCGCAGGTATAAGTTATAAGTTAGTATATGTATATATATATATATATATATATATATATATATATATATATATATATATATATATATATATATATATATATTAACGAAAGAATTACCTGGTGTTTTTGTGTTCAAGGGTAAGTTAGAGGGAGAGAGAGAGAGAGGATTCTTAGCTCTGTTCCTCGTAATGGTTTAAAGAACGCCCCCCTCTCTCTCTCTCTCTCTCTCTCTCTCTCTCTCTCTCTCTCTCTCTCTCCAACTTACCTTCCAACGCACACCACCAGGCAATACTTCATTGATAGGCGATAGGAAGCCAGGTGAACCGATATAACGCAGTGTTGATAATGCAAGCGACCTGCGCCCAGTCCGGATATAGAAAGTGAGATACAAGTCATGATTTCCTTATTCTGCCAAAGGGAAGAAGAACATGGACAAGGACAAGGAGGAGGAAGAGGAGGAGAAGGAGGAAACTTCAGGGAACTTCCGTGAAGTCTACTGAAGTGTATTAGCTGAGGACGTCTTTCAGAAGTTCATGAAGAACGATAGATTTCAATCTTTTACCGATTTCTTCACTTCTCGATAGCTCTCTCCTCTTTATTCCTCACACAGCTGGACTGTGGAATAACCTTCATGCAATTGGGGCTTCTTCAGAAGTTCAGGCGAAGACGCAATGTCTTACTGCCATAATACTATTCTCTCTGTATTTTAATAAGTTACTCAAGTTTTTGTCTATTCCTTCATTGATTTGTAAATTTTTCTGTTTTTTTTTTTTAATTATCTCCCCTTTCTTTAATTTCCTTTTACCTCTTGTTACTTCTATCGAGTGAACACCATAATAGTCTTTGAAAGCTTGAATTTCAAGTCAGTGCCCCCTTTGGTGGGTTTGTTCCATATGAATAGGGTTCATCTTCTGAATAATAATAATAATAATAATAATAATAATAATAATAATAATAATAATAATAATAATAATAATGATAAGAAAGTATCACTCATTGATGTCGCAGTACCATGGGACACCAGAGTTGAAGAGAAAGAAAGGGAAAAATGGATAAGTATCAAGACCTGAAAATAGAAATAAGAAGGATATGGGATATACCAATGGAAATTGTACCCATAATCATAGGAACACCAGGCACGATCCCAAGATCGCTGAAAAGGAATCTCGAAAAACTAGAGGCTGAAGTAGCTCCAGGACTCATGCAGAAGAGTGTGATCCTAGAAACGGCGCACATAGTAAGAAAAGTGATGGACTCCTAAGGAGGCAGGATGCAACCCGGAACCCCACACTATAAATACCACCCAGTCGAATTAAAGGACTGTGATAGACACCCCCCCCCCCCCCCCCAACAAAAAAAAAAATAATAATAATGTAATATTCATTGCCATCCTTTATCAAGGGATAACCATCTCATAGAGAGAAACAGCCTCAGGATAAAAAAAGATATTATTCTCATTCCTTCCAATTCTCCTCATTTCTACGCCATTCCAAGAGACCATTCCAGAATGCAGTTGCGTGGATGAGGGCTTGATTGGCCTGTCCAGTCTGACGACCCACCAATCATCTCTCCCAAGTAATGAGATTGATTGGCCAATTGCTCCCAAATGGGATATGTGTGTGTGTGTGTGAGTCCATCTCCCAAAAATAAGTTCTCTATTTTAGGCAATTGCAGTTGTCAGCTGAACGATGATGATGAATTGGACACTGACCTTGGGTATACACGAGAGAGAGAGAGAGAGAGAGAGAGAGAGAGAGAGAGAGAGAGAGAGAGAGTAACTTAGAAAACACTAAAGCTATACCTACTGATCTACTTCCATTCATTTCACTGCCTAAAGGACAAGTAGCTATCATGAAAGAGAGAGAGAGAGAGAGAGAGAGAGAGACAGACAGACAGACAGACAGAGAGAGAGAGAGAGAGGGAAAATCAGTCTTAAGTCAGGGATGAAACTAATTTCATGTAATTACAATAATCCGCCGAGGGATTGGACGCTTTTAAAGGCTGTTTTGAAAGCCAGCGTTTTCAAACTGAAGTCTCTTGAGAAAGACTCAGAGATTTGTTTAAATCTGTTTTTATTCTAAATCAAGACACAAAAGTTTGTTATCATTCTAAGTGTTTATCCATCATTTCTAAATAGAATTTTAATGAGATTTACGGAATGCTATAAATAAAGACGTAAAAGCGTTTTGGGGGCGGGGGCGGGGGCGCCTCTCGTGGTCCATCTGAGACACCCCCTGTGGCCCTTAATTTTGTAAAGCGAAGTTTCTTGAGATTTTTTTTTAATTCAATAAAAAACTTAGAAATATTGGGGACGCCCATGGTCCCCATGTGGCCCAAAAATGGGCCATGGGCCACAAGTCGAATACCGTTTTTTGAGTTTTTAAGAATTTATCGCCGTTTTTAGATAACCTTTTTGAAATTCGTGGACTGCAATAAAGTAAAATTTAGAGGAGTTTTGGGGACTTCCGTGGCCCTCCCAAAAATGGGAGGACGATACGGTGGTCCACCCGAAAACTTACTGTAGCCCTACAGTGGTCCATGGACCAGTAGCTCAAGACCATTTGGTTTAAACAGACCAGATTGTTGTTGCCGTTTCACTCACAAAAGTTATGCTCAAATTACAGCGATACCCTTCTTACTGTTTTAAAGCAATGTCAATATCCAAATCAATCTTGGCTCTCTCTCTCTCTCTCTCTCTCTCTCTCTCTCTCTCTCTCGCACTCTCTCTCTCTCTCTCTCTCTCTCTCTCTCTGCCCAGCTTTCTTTTTCAAAGTATTCTAACTTTAACGATTCTACTTAATTTGTTCTACTATTTCCATTCTCTCTCTCTCTCTCTCTCTCTCTCTCTCTCTCTCTCTCTCTCTCTCTAAAACATTTTCTTGCCCTAACTTACGTTTTCACAATATTTTTACTTTAAATTTTGCACTATATTTATTCTGCTGTTTTTACTCTCTCTCTCTCTCTCTCTCTCTCTCTCTCTCTCTGGCTTCTACTTCCGTTTTCACTCCCTTTTTCCTCGTTTTCAAGCTTGTTTTTCTACTCTCTCTCTCTCTCTCTCTCTCTCTCTCTCTCTCCTTCTCTCCTCTCTAATATCTCTCTCTCTCCCTCTGCAGCGTAATCCCCCTGTAATGGAATTCAGTCCCATTGCCATGGCCCGAATTTCGAAACAGAGAGAGAGGGAGAGAGAAGCTTCCCCTCATCATCCAGGGGTATGTGTCGAGAAATCTTTCGTGCATAACATAACATTTCATGTTCCTTTTCCCTGACGAATATTTCGTCTTTTGCTCCGTCGCCCGCCTTACGAGAGAGAGAGAGAGAGAGAGAGAGAGAGAGAGAGAGAGAGAGAGAGAGAGAGAGAGAGGTATAAGTAAAGAAAGAGAGACAGATAGATAGACAGAGTTAGATCAAGAGAGAGAACGGCAGAACAGAGAGAGAGAGAGAGAGAGAGAGAGAGAGAGAGAGAGAGAAAGAGAGCTTACCTTACCTTACAGACCTTACATCTTGTTCGGGTTGCCCCAGGTCCCTCAGTGTGAGGCACCTCTAATGTCTACCAGAGAGTTGCTAGTATATTTTGCATCCTCCAATCTTGGATGGTCTGGGATGCAGCTTAGATATTTGTCGAGCTTATTCTTAAACACATCTACGTTCACTCCTGATATATTCCTCAGATGAGCTGGCAACGCATTGAATAGACGCTGCATTATCGATGCTGGTGCGTAGTGGATTAATGTCCTGTGTACTTTCCTTATTTTTCCTGGTATAGTTTTGGGCACTATTAATCTACCTCTGCTTGCTCTTTCTGATATTTTTAGCTCCATGATGTTTTCGGCAATTCCTTCTATCTGTTTCCATGCCTGAATTATCATGTAGCATTCTCTTCTTCTTTCTAAACTAAGCAATTTTAAGGACTGTAGTCTTTCCCAGTAGTCAAGGTCCTTAACTTCTTCTATTCTAGCTGTAAAGGACCTTTGTACACTCTCTACTTGTGCTATATCCTTTTGATAGTGTGGGTACCATATCATGTTGCAATATTCAAGTGGACTACGAACATATGTTTTATAAAGCATAATCATGTGTTCAGCTTTTCTTGTTTTGAAGTGCCGTAACAACATTCCCATTTTTGCTTTACATTTTGCCAATAGAATTGCTATTTAATCATTGCATAACATGTTCCTATTCATCATCACACCAAGGTCTTTAACTGCTTCCCTATATGTGATTGTCTCATTATTAGGTCCCCTATATGCATATAGCTTTCCTTCTCTGTCTCCATAATTTACTGATTCAAATTTATCGGAGTTAAATACCATCCTATTTACCTCTGCCCAATCATATACTTTGTTAAGGTCTCTTTGTAGAGCGTTCCTATCTTCATCACAAGTAATTTCTCTACTTATTCTTGTGTTATCGGCAAAACTACTCACTACCGAGTCCTTAACATTACTGTCTATGTCTGCAATCATAATAACAAACAGTAATGCAGCTAACACAGTACCTTGTGGCACACCAGATATTACCTTAGCTTCATCCGATTTCTCATCATTTGCAATAACTATCTGTTTTCTGTTGTGTAAAATTTCTTTTAACCATCTTCCTACTTTATTCACTATATTATGTTTTCTAATTTTCTTCGCTAATATATTATGGTCTACCTTGTCAAAAGTTTTTGCAAAGTCTAGATAAACCTCATCTGTTTCATTACCACTTTTCATATTTTTGTATATGCTCTCACGGTGGACTAACAGTTGGGTTTGTGTACTTTTTCCGGGTACTAAACCATGTTGTCCTATATTAAACAAATTTTTTTTATTAAATGTTTCATAATATTTTTCTTCATTACCTATAATTACTTGCCTCTAGTCTTGATCCACTTTTGAAAGTAGGGGTGATATATGCTAATTTGTGCTCATCATAAATCTTGCCTGTATCTACACTTTGTCTTAATAATATTGCAAGTGGCTTTGCGATAGAATGAACTACTTTCTTTAACAAAATAGCAGGGACACCATCAGGCCCTGCAGCAGCTCCATTTTTAATTTCATTAATAGCCTGCACAATATCAGCTTCATTAATATCTATGTCTACTAGATATTCACTATTTTTGTCCCTTACTTCTATATCATTATCTTCATTATCAATCCTAGAGGTGAATGCTCTTTTATATCGTTCTGCCAATATGTTGCATATTTCCTTTTTTTTATTCGTTAATCTCTCTTCAATTCTTAGGGGGCCTATTTCTATTCTTCTTTTATTCCTCTTTTTCGTGTACGAGTATAATAGTTTGGGGTTTTGCTTGATATTTACTAGGGTTTTTTCTTCCAAGTCCCGTTTTTCATTTTCTTTTGATTGTATAATCTTTTGTTCTGCATTTTCTATCTTACTTTTTAGTTCTATAACTTTCCATGTATTTTTTTTCTTTTGCAAGACATTTTTCCACTTTCTGATTTTCTGGAACAAGATCCTTCTGTCTCTTGGTATGCATGACTGATGTTTACTTTTCTTTTTCGGTATATATTTATCCACTATTTTCTCTAATATTTTGTATAATATCTCCGTATTTACCCTTATATCATCACTTACAAAAATGTTATCCCAATCTTTGTTTAATTCTTCATTTATTTCTGACCATTTTATATTTTTACTGTAGAAGTTGTATTTTCCATATCCTTCCCACTTTTTTATTTCTTGCTTATCTGTGTTTTCACTTGCTTTGGAATGGACTGTTACTCTATGACATTATGGTCTGAGATACTCGCATTATAAACTATTATTTCTTTAACATAATTCACCTCATTCACAAATACTAGGTCTAAAGGTGATTTATTTGCTGCATGTTGTATTCTAGTAGCATATCTAATAGCTTTTCGAATTGCCTCTTATCTTTTGCACTACTATTACTCTCTGTTGTATATGTATAAATACAACCGCAATCTCCTATTCGTTCTTTCCAGTCCACGAAAGGAAAGTTAAAGTCTCTGGATAGGAGAATAGTCCAGTCCTTGTGATTTCTACATATATCATCCAATTTTTCTATTATTATGTCAAACTCTTTAGTATTAGGGGGTCTATATATTACTGTTCATTAATTTTTCAGATTCAAATTCTACCGCTATTAGTTCACATTCTGAGTTACTATATTTCTCATATATTTTTCCTTGTTTTTTCTCTTTCCCATATATTGCGGTTCCCCCTTGATTCCTATTTTTTTCTATCTGATCTATAAGTCTGGAACCCTTTTATTTGATCGTCATTCCCAGTCTCTTGGGAATACCAGGTTTCACTTATATTCATTATTTCTATTTTCTTTTCAATTGGGGTCAGTTCCTCTAAGTACTCTATTTTTCTTTTTGAGTTACTAGTAACTAAACCCTGCGCATTCATTACTATGATGGTTTGCGTATTTTCTCCTTCATTTAATATGGGTAATAATAAGGATTTTCCCATGTCTCTTCCTGTTTTGGTATGTTGTTCTTTTCTTCATTTCCAGAAATTCTGACATTAAAAATTCCAACTTTTCCATAATGTTTGATCTTCCTTCATCATAATTATTAATTTTGTTTCTGAATCTACAATTTTCTCCGTATCTGCAATATCCTCTTGCATCATAAATACAGTTCTTATCTCTTGAGTTGTATCTTGGAGCTGATGCTTGGAAATATTTTGCTGACACACCATATCACGGTGATGGCTTGCTTTTTTCCTTCACCTCATATTCTTTGTTCCTCTCTTTATTTGTTTCTTTCTTATTTTGGATTTTATTATTTGATTGATAATTTATTTGATTTTGATTCATGGCTACAGGGTGCATATATTTACATTTTTTGTCGAACTTACATCTTTTTCCTTCTTTTAGGTTTTTGCATATTTTTGGATGTAGATCTCTGCAATCATCCTCATAGCCGTCTAGATATGCACATTTACCATAGATTTCATAGTTGTGACATACCTTGGGATGTTTGTAGTAACATCTTTCTCCAAATCTGCAATTGCCTCTTTTCAAAAGGTTGCAGACTTTGTCTTTCTTGTCTATTTTTTCCTCTTTCCCATCAGTGTGTAGATCCCATCAGTGAGTAGAGCCTCTTCGGGATTTTCTTTTGTGTTGTCATGTCGTAATTTATTTCTTCGTAGGTATGCTGCTTGATTGCCTCATATGTAGTATCAATGAGTATCTCTGCATCCATACTTTTATCTTGTTCTTTGTTTTCCTTATTTTTTTCTGTCAGAGAGAGAGAGAGAGAGAGAAATAGAGAGAGAGAGAGAGAGAGAGAGAGAGAGAGAGAGAGAGAGAGAGAGAGAGAGGCAGAGAGACAAACAGATAGAAATAGAAATAGAGAGCGAGATAGAGAGAGATGCAGAGAGAGAAACAGACAGAAATCGATAAAGAGAGAGAGAGATAGACAAACTGACAAACAGAAAAATAGAAAGAGACAGATAAACAGACAGTAATAGAGAGAGAGAGAGAGAGAGAGAGAGAGAGAGAGAGAGAGAGAGAGAGAGAGCTTTCAAGACGAGACAGAGAGAGATAGAAGAATGACAATTACAAGAGGAAGAAAAAGTTAAGCTACAGGGAGAATCCGAGAGGGAGAGAGGGAGGGAAAGAGAACAAGGAAAAAATACCAAAAAAGAAGGCTAGAACAAAAAAAGAATGAAAGGGGAGAGACGTGACAGGGAGTGTTATAGGTACAGCAGTGAGCAGAACAAGTTATTGGAGGGTCAACTGGTTAGGAAAATTCAAGAATTCTTTTCAATTTTTTTCTCTCTCACTCTCTTTCTCTCTTAGTTACTTCCGGAATATAATTCTCTTTTCGTTTTTCAAATGCTTTTTTTAATCACTTCGTAATCTGGAATTCTCCACCGTCCTCTGTTATTTAGTTCATCAAATAGCCTGCCTCTGTTTAAGGGGTGAATTGAGTGATGAAGCTTACCAAGGCTTCTCAAACCACCCACCAGTCTACCCAGTTATAAATGGGTACCGTGCCGCGCCCGTTCCAAAAGGGAAGGAATTCGTTTCGTAAATCAACCAGTCAATCAATAAGAGAGAATTTGACCCAAAGGAACCATGTAGATTTCAACTAAAAGTTCACGAAATATGAGAAATAGTTTCACGATTCTTAGTTGTAAAAGCGAGAGGAAAGAAATAAAGTCTTTTGAAAAATCATTATTATTATTATTATTATTATTATTATTATTATTATTATTATTATTATTATTATTATTATTATTATTATTATTCAAAAGGTAAATCCCTATTCATGTGGAACAAGCCCACCACCACAGGAGCCAGTGACTTGAAATTCAAGTTTCCAAAGCATATTGTGATGAGCCTTTGAAAGAAGTTACAGAAGAGGAACAGGAAATACTGAAAGAAGAGATCAGTTGTTGGAGAAGAAAATCATACAAGTGAATAAATTAACAGATAGACAGATAAGTATATAAATGAATTAATAAAATACGAGAAGAAATAAGAAAATAGATAATCAGAAGACGAGTTAAAGAAAAATAACCCCGGGGGATAGAAAAAAAAATTGGATAATCGTGAGACGAAGAACGTAAGAAATGGAAGAATGAAAAAAATAGCAAAGAAAATTAACACGAAACAAAAGGTAAAGGAATGTAAAAAAAAAAAAAATAAAACGGATCATGAGAAAGAATAAAAAAACGATAATCGTGAGAAAAAACGTAGGAATTAGAACGAAAAAATAACAAAGAAAATCAACATGAAACAGAAGGTAAAGGAATGCAAAATACAAAAAGATAAATAAATAAAAACAGATCTTAGTTGTAAAAGCGAGAGGAAAGAAATAAAGTCTTTTGAAAAATCATTATTATAATTATTATTATTATATTATTATTTATTATTATTATTATTATTATTATTATTATTATTATTGATTATTATTATTATTATATTATTATTATTATTATTATTATTATTCAAAAGATAAATCCCTATTCATGTGGAACAAGCCCACCACCACAGGAGCCAGTGACTTGAAATTCAAGTTTCCAAAGCATATTGTGATGTGCCTTTGAAAGAAGTTACAGAAGAGGAACAGGAAATACTGAAAGAAGAGATCAGTTGTTGGAGAAGAAAATTATACAAGTGAATAAATTAACAGATAGACAGATAAGTATATAAATGAATGAATAAAATACGAGAAGAAATAAGAAAATAGATAATCAGAAGACGAGTTAAAGAAAAATAACCCCGGGGGATAGAAAAAAAAATTGGATAATCGTGAGACGAAGAACGTAAGAAATGGAAGAATGAAAAAAATAGCAAAGAAAATTAACACGAAACAAAAGGTAAAGGAATGTCAAAAAAAAAAAATGAAAACGGATCATTAGAGAAAGAAAATTTTGAAAAAAAAAAAACGATAATCGTTGGAGAAAAAAAACGTAGGAATTAGAACGAAAAAATAACAAAGAAAATCAACATGAAACAGAAGGTAAAGGAATGCAAAATACAAAAAGATAAATAAATAAAAACAGATCATGAGAAGGAATAGACAAAAATGAAAAAAAAAACAGATAATCGTGAGACGAAAAACGTAGGAAATGGAAGAATGAAAAATTAACAAAGAAAATCAACATGAAACAGAAGGTAAATGAATGTAAAAAAATAAAAATGAAAACATCATGAGAAGAAATAAACAAAATAAAATGAAAAAAATAGATAATCGTGGGACGAAAAACGTAGGAAATGGAAGAATTAAAAAAAAATAACAAAGAAAATGCATATGAAACAGAGGGTAAAAGTATGAGACGACGAAATCTGGACAAAATCATAAGAATTTTGGACGCATTGTCTCTCTAATTGATCAAAGGGAGGTTTGTTGGAGGCTCTGGAGCAATATAGAAAAAAACCTTAATTTTTTCAAATAAAACTTACCACCAGATGAATAATTATGTACTGATAAGGAATCTTAATTTTGCAATCGTATTTGTGTATCCTTTATTCTATTATATGTTACTCGAGCAAACCTCTCTCTCTCTCTCTCTCTCTCTCTCTCTCTCTCTCTCTCTCTCTCTCTCTCTCTCTCTCTCATTATAGTTGCTTGTCCTTTAGGAAGCAGAATGAAAATTAATAAATCAATACGTATAACTTCTATTTTTTGCAACTCTCTCTCTCTCTCTCTCTCTCTCTCTCTCTCTCTCTCTCTCTCTCTCTCTCTCTCTCTCTCTCATGACAGTTATCTGTCCATTTGACTTTAGAATGAATTGTTCCATATGAAAAGGGTTCGTCTGTATAATAATAATAATAATAATAATAATAATAATAATAATAATATAACAATAATAATAATAATAATAATAATAATAATAATAATAATAATAATAATTGGAATCTTGAATATTACGTCAATGGCCCCTTTGGTGGGTTTGTTCCATACGAATCGGGTTCATTTGAATAATAATAATAATAATAATAATAATAATAATAATAATAATAAATACCTACATAGATTAATAGCTAAATAGTGTAAAGATTAATAACAGAGACAAATGAATGTCAACAGTACAAAAAAAAAACAAAACATAACATTGATAATAAACAAAGATTCACTAGAACTTTGCTCGTCCAAATGACCTCGTAAGTTTGGACTGGTCATGCAAAGTAAGACAGTCAAATTTGTATAATGGATCCTTCGAGCCCAACTGGAAGTCAGTCTTAAGAATGGAGAGAGAGAGAGAGAGAGAGAGAGAGAGAGAGAGAGAGAGAGAGAGACTTCTTGGGAAGGGTGATATTTTAGAAGATTATCCATCAACTGATATTTCTTTTAATATATATTTTAGTTGTTTTCTAATTGCCTTGAAAATATGAGGAGGCTTGATTTCATGTTGAATTGATTTTTGGGTTTGTGATATGTGTATGATTCTTCGCTTTCTATAATTAATGATGATAGTATCTATAATAATGATAATGAGATCATCTCTTTCTTTCGTGCCATTGTATGTGTTGGCTGCTTTGTAATTAGTAATAATAATGATATGCATGCTGGAAACAGACCTTCTTTCAAACATGTTTTATTGAATATATTGGCAGAATTTACAGAACTGGCTGCATACAAAACTCTCTCAATTATTCTAATAACTTGTTTTTCTGACACAGCTGCTTAAGAACACCAGTCTGCCAGAAAGACAAGTTATTAGAAGAATTAAGAGAATTTTGTATAAAATCAGTTCTGTAAATTCTGCCATTATTTTCAGTAATAATAACATTTGAGAAACCAGGTCACAGTTTTGTAACTGTCCATATATTTGGAGATAAAACTATTAGGATGGCATTCGGGAATCTGTTCGGATTCTCTATTTTAAGACTCATGCTACTATGAGTATTTCTATAATAATTTGACTCTAATGGGCATAATGTACGTCCGTCCGTCTGTCATTCAATCATGGCCAAACGGCTGGTCCGATGGGCATGAAACTTGGCAGGGTTATAGTGGGGAACTCTAAGATGGTTTCTAATGGGGTTTCAGCCTACCCCTCGCCCCCCACCCCTTCTCCGAAGGGCGTCGGGGTGAGAAGAGATTCCCTAAAACAGAGCTGGTTCTGCCCGTGAAACTAGACTGATTATGCCAGTTTACGAATTTTCATACATAATTTCTGTATGCATATGTTTGCTAGTAATGATAATGATAATAATCCTTTTGCACTTGTACCACAAGTATGCGTGCTTGTTCTCAATAATAATAATAGTAACAACAACAGATTAGCTTCGTAACTTTTACCTCGCGACCTCGACCTCTGTGAAGGCCCGTCTGAATCAGACGCGGACACATACAGACACACACTCACCCGCCAAAGTCGACGATATACGAAAACCCCCCTTCCCACCCCCCCCCCCCCCCCCCAACAAAAAAAAGTCCGAATGGCTACGTGTCTCCTCCATTTGCAAATTACATTCGAAGGCTTTGCATACAATAACATAGACCAGGAAAGAGATAATCCCTTTTTTTTTCATCCCTATTGGGTCCTTTTCCATCTTTTCCAGCTGGTGCTCTTGAAGGATTTAAAATCACAACTCTACTTGCATGCTAGGATGCACTCATGATGGCCGTTGGTTTTCCAGGGGTTGGGGAACAAGGGGGAGAGCTTTTGGGGTGGGGTGGTTGGAAGGGGATAGAATGCTTGCGGAGGCTGGGGAAGGGAGGTATGATCTAGGAGAAAAATAGGGAAAGGGAGGTATGATCTAGGGGGAAAATAGGAAAGGGAGGTATGATCTAGGAGAAAAATAGGGAAAGGGAGGTATGATCTAGGGGAAAAATAGAGAAAGGGAAGTATGATCCAGGGGAAAATAGGGAAAGGGAGGTATAATCCAGGGGAAAAATAGAGAAAAGGAGGTATGATCTAGGGGAAAAATAGAGAAAGGGAGGTAAGATCTAGGAGGTAAAATAGGGAAGGGAGGTATGATCTAGGAGGTAAAATAGGGAAGGGAGGTATGATCTAGGAGGTAAAATAGGGAAGGGAGGAATGACCTAGGGAGAAAAATAAGGAAAGGGAGGTATGATCTAGGGAGAAAAATAGGGAAGGGAGGTATGATCCAGGGGGAAAAAGGAAAAATAGGGAAAGGGAGGTATGATCTAGGGGAAAAATAGGGAAAGGGAGGTATGATCTAGGAGAAAAATAGGGAAAGGGAGGTATGATCTAGGGAAGAAATAGGGAAAGGAGGTATGTAAGAGAGAGAATATTTTAAAGGCTACTTACATGACAGAGAATGAGAATATATTTTGGAGAATGAGAGAGAGAGAGAGAGAGAGAGAGAGTGAGAGAGAGAGAGAGAGAGAGAGAGAGAGGGGGGGAGTGGGGGGGAGAAAAAGGTAGGTCAATGAGTGTCATTCCCCTCGGTTTTATAGCCCGGAGGGTGATCTGTCTTCCACACAAGACTTTGCCGCCTGGCCTTCTATCAACTTTTATAAAGTAGAAACTTTTCCGAGCGTTTATTCTCTCTCTCTCTCTCTCTCTCTCTCTCTCTCTCTCTCTCTCTCTCTCTCTCTCTCTCTCTCGTTCTCTTCATAACGGCAAACTATTTTCTCTTTTCTACTTATTTAAAGTTTTAGTTTTTTTCTGTTTTTTTTTTTTCATCTTATATCTGTCGTCTTTTTTCTTATCCGATTTATCGATATTTTCTTTTTTGATTTATTTAATTGTTTTTGAAACGCCCCGTTTGTCATTGTTGTTTCAGTTAGTTCACTTGCGTGAGAGAGAGAGAGAGAGAGAGAGAAGAGAGATAGAGAGAGAGAGAGAGAGAGAGAAATATTTACTGATGGAAAAATTACAGATTAAACTGACCTTACCTTACAGACCTTACAGTTCGTTCGGGTTGCCCCAGGTCCCTCAGTGTGAGGCGCCTCTAATGTCTACCAGAGAGTTGCTAGTACATCTTCCGGTATATTTTGCATCTTCCAATCTCTTGGATGGTCTGGGATGCAGTTTAGATATTTGTCGAGCTTATTCTTAAACACATCTACGCTCACTCCTGATATATTCCTCAGATGAGCTGGCAACGCATTGAATACGCTGCATTATCGATGCTGGTGCGTAGTGGATTAATGTCCTGTGTGCTTTCCTTATTTTTTCCTGGTATAGTTTTGGGCACTATTAATCTACCTCTGCTTTGCTCTTTCTGATATTTTTAGTTCCATGATATTTTCTGTTATTCCTTCTATCTGTTTCCATGCCTGAATTATCATGTAGCGTTTCTCATTCTCCTTTCTAGACTATATAATTTTAAGGATTGGTAGTCTTTCTTTCCCAGTAGTCTAGGTCCTTAACTTCTTCTATTCTAGCTGTAAAGGACCTTTGTACACTCTCTATTTGTGCAATATCCTTTTGATAGTGTGGGTACCATATCATATTGCAATATTCAAGTGGACTACGAACATATGTTTTATAAAGCATAATCATGTGTTTCAGCTTTTCTTGTTTTGAAGTGCCGTAACAACATTCCCGATTTTTGCTTTACATTTTGCCAACAGAATTGCTATTGATCATTGCATAACATGTTCCTATTTCATCCTCACAACCAAGGTCTTTAACTGCTTCCTTATTTGTGATTGCCTCATTATTAGGTCCCCTATATGCATATAGCTTTCCTTCTCTGTCTCCATAATTTATTGATTCAAATTTTTCAGAGTTAAATACCATCCTATTTACCTCTGCCCAATCATATACTTTGTTAAGGTCTCTTTGTAGAGCGTTCCTATCTTCATCACAAGTAATTTCTCTACTTATTCTTGTGTCATCAATCGAAACTACTCACTACCGAATCCTTAACATTACTGTCTATGTCTTCAATCATAATAACAAACAATATTGCAGCTAGCACCGTACCTGTGGCACACCGGATATTACCTTGCTTTCATCCGATTTCTCATCGTTTGCAATAACTATCTGTTTTCTGTTGTGTAAAAATTCTTTTAACCATCTTCCTACTTTATCTACGATATTTGTGTTTTCTAATTTTCTTTGCTAATATATTATGGTCTACTTTGTCAAAAGCTTTTGCAAAGTCTAGATAAACCACATCTGTTTCATTTCCGCTTTTCATATTTTTGAATATGTTCTCACGTGGACTAACAGTTGGGTTTGTGTACTTTTTCCGGGTACGAAACCGGTTTGTCCTATATTAAACAAATTATTTTTATTAAATGTTTCATAATATTTTTCTTCATTACCCTTTCATACACTTTCATAATATGTGATGTTAGACTCACAGGCCTATAATTACTTGCCTCTAGTCTTGATCCACTTTTGAAAAGTAGGGGTGATATATGCTAATTTGTGCTCATCATAAATCTTGCCTGTATCTACACTTTGTCTTAATAATATTGCAAGTGGCTTTGCGATAGAATGAACTACTTTCTTTAACAAAATAGCAGGGACTCCATCCGGCCCTGCAGCAGCTCCATTTTTAATTTCATTAATTGCCTGCACATATCAGCTTTCATTAATTTCTATGTCAGCTAAATATTCACTATTTTCTTTCCCGCCTTACTTCCTATATCATTATCTTCATTATCTATTCTTAGGGGTGAATTCTCTCTTATATCGTTCTGCCATATTGTTGCAAAATTTCCTTTTTTTCATTCGTTAATTCCCTCCCTTCAATTCTCAGAGGGCCTATTTCTATTCTTCTTTTATTCATCTTCTTCGCATATGAGTATATAGTTTGGGGTTTTGCTTGATATTTAATAGGGTTTTTCTTCCAAGTCCCGTTTTTCATTTTCTTTTGATTGTATAATCTTTTGTTCTGCATTTTCTATCTTACTTTTTAGTTCTATAACTTTCCATGCATTTTTTTCTTTTGCAAGACCTTTTTTTCCACTTTCTGATTTTCTGGAACAAGATCCTCTGTCTCTTGGTATGCATGACTGATGTTTACTTTTCTTTCTTCGGTATATATTTTTCCACTATTTTTTCTTCTCAATATTTTATATAATATCTCCGTATTTACCCTTATGTCATCACTTGCGAAAATGTTTATCCCAATCTTTGTTTAATTCTTCATTAATTTCTGACCATTTTATATTTTTACTGTAGAAGTTGTATTTTCCATATCCTTCCCACTTATTTATTTCTTGCTTATCTCTATTTTCACTTGCTTTTGGAATGAACTGTTAATTCTATGACATTATGGTCTGAAATACTCGCATTATAAACTATTATTTCTTTAACATAATTCATCTCGTTCACAAATACTAGGTCTGAAAGTATTTTCCTTTCTTGTTGGCAGGTGATTTATTTGTTGAATGTTGTATTCTAGTAGCATATCTAATAGCTTTTTCAAATTGCCTCTTATCTTCTGCACTACTATTACTCTCTTTTTTATATGTATAAGTACAACCACAATCTCCTATTCGTTCTTTCCATTCTACGAAAGGAAAAGTTGAAGTCACCAGATAGGAGAATAGTCCAGTCCTTGTGATTTCTACATATATCATCCAATTTTTCAATTATTAAGTCAAACTTTCTTTAGTATTAGGAGGTCTATATATTACTATGTTCATCAATTTTTCAGATTCAAATTCTACCGCTATTAGTTCACATTCTGAGTTACTATATTTCTCATATATTTTCCTTGTTTTTTTGTCTTTCCCATATATTGCGGTTCCCCCTTGATTCCTATTTTTTCTATCTGATCTATAAGTTTGGAACCCTTTTTATTTGATCATCATTCCCAGTCTCTTGGGATACCAGGTTTCACTTATATTCATTATATCTATTTTCTTTTCTTTTATTTTGGGTTAGTTCTTCTAAGTACTCTATTTTTCTTTTTTGAGTTACTCGTAACTAAACCTGCGCATTCATCACTATGATGGTTTGCGTGTTTTCTCCTTCATTTAATACTGGTAGTAATAAAGGATTTTGTTCCCATGTCTCTTTCCTGTTCCTGGTATGTTGTTCTTTTTTTTCATTTCCAGAAATTCTGACATTAAAAAATCCAACTTTTCCATAATATTTGATCTTCCTTCATCATAATTATTCATTTTGTGTCTGAATCTGCAATTTTCTCCGTTTCTGCAATATCCTCTTGCATAATAAATACAGTTATTATCTCTTGAGTAGAATTTCGGAGCTGATGCTTTGAAATTTTTTGCTGACACCTCTGCATATCTCATTGGTGGTTTGCTTTTCTCTTTTACCTGATATTCTTGATTTCTCTCTTTATTTGTTTCTTTCTTATTTTGGATTTTATTACTTGGTTGGTTATTTATTTGATTATGATTCATGGCTACAGTGCATATATTTGCATTTTTTGTCGAACTTACATCCTTTTCCTTCTTTTAGGTTTTTACATATTTTTTGGATGCAGATCTCTGCAATCATCCCCATATCCATCTAAGTATGCACATTTACCATATATTTCATAGTTTTGACATATCTTAGGATGTTTTGTAGTAACATCTTTCTCCAAATCTGCAATTCCCTCTTTTCAAAAGGTTGCAGATTTTGTCTTTCTTGTCCATTTTTTCCTCTTTCCCGTCATTGTGTAGATCTGGGTAGAGCCTCTTCGGGATTTGCTTTTCTGTTGTCATATCGTAATTTATTTCTCGTCGTATGCTGCTTTATTGCCTCATATGTAGTATCAATGAGTATCTCTGCATCCATACTTTTATCTTGTTCTTTGTTTTCCTTATTTTTTTTTCTGTCATTTCATTTTTGTTTACTTCTCTTCCGTTTTCCTCTTCTTCTTTTTTCTTCTTCTTCTTCCTCTTCCTCTTCTTCTTCATCCTCAACTATTTGTACATTCAATCTTGATTTAATAACATTGTCTATCCATGATAGACATGTTGAACAAAATTCTTGTATCTTTTCTCAAATCTTGTATTACCTCAGCACACTGTGATGGGTCGGAATGTTGCATGCAGCACATTTTCTGATTAGGTTTTGTGGATTGACTATGTTATACCAAACCTTACACAGTTTGCATGCTTTTGGCATTCTTTTTCCTAATGCATCAATTAGGATATTCACAAGATTCACCTTATTCATTTTCTTTGTCGGAATATGTTGAGAGAGAGAGAGAGAGAGAGAGAGAGAGAGAGAGAGAGAGAGAGAGAGAGAGAGAGTATTGCTAAGGGAAAAATACAGATTAAGCTGGAAAGAGAGAGAGAGAGAGAGAGAGAGAGAGAGAGAGAGAGAGAGATTTGCTACAAGAAAATATACAGATTACAGAGAGAGAGAGAGAGATATTTACTGATGAAAAAAAATTTTGATTAAACTGAGAGAGAGAGAGAGAGAGAGAGAGAGAGAGAGAGAGATATGAAAAAATTTAAAAAATAGAGATAAATAGATAAAGAAAAAAAGTGATAAACGGAAGAAACAACTGGAGAATTTCCCAGCAGCTGTCTTTTTTATTATCTTTTTTTCCTTAACCTTTATATCGGCTCACCCTTCTTCTTCTTCTCCTTCTTCCCTTTCCCCCGCTAATGGATATATAGTGCCGCAGGGGGACCAGCCTTCCTTGCAGAATTTATAAGACTTCGGTACGGGAGGGAGGGTTGGTGGGGGGGGCGTGACCCCCCGCTAGTATATAAGCATCTAACGCCCCCCTCCTCAACAACACCCCCTTCCCTAGTCGAGTATATATAAGACGACTAGCTAAACACTAGCACCAGCAGCAGAAGCAGCGTCAGGTATAATTACTGGGAATAAATCACTGATTTTACGGCGGAATTCGGCCCGAGAGGCCGATCGTTAAAAGCGATTCGAAGAGGTCCGTAGGAAAGCAATTTTATGATATCCATCCTTGGCGCTTTCGCGGGTTAGATAAAAGCCTCTCTGTTTCTGTTTATATATATATATATATTATATATATAAATATATATATATATATATTGTAATATTAATATCTATATATGTTTGTCTGTATAACTGAATCACGAAAGTTTGAAACGTGATAAATACTTAAATAAAGGTATAAGCCACAAAGGAAAGTGAAACAATGGAGTCGAAAGCGTTTTTCAATTTCCTTCGTGGCTTATACCTTTATATATGTATATATATATATATATATATATATATATAATATATATCTATATATTATATTATATAAGCGAATACCACAGAAAACGATAGGCAGAAAGACAATTACCAAGCGCTTTCGGTTGTATTCAGGCAATTTTTATTATTTTATTTATTTATTTTTTTTTTTTTGGAGCCTCGACAATGCCTGATTAAAGACGAAAGCGCTTGGTATTGACCTTTTGCTTATAATTTCCTGTGGTATTCGCTTATAATTTCCTGTGTATCCGCCTTATATATATAGATATATATATATATATTATAAGTATATATATATATATATATATTTTATTTATATTTTTACCCCATCATTTTTACCCTTGAACAAATGTTACGTAAACAACGATTTTAATAATATATATATTATATATTGTATATATATATATATATAATATATATCACTTCATAATATAGATTATATATTATATATATATATATATATATATTATATATATATAATATATATATATTTCCTCCGTTCTTATGGACACGCGAATTAAAAAAAAAAAAAACAAAAAAAGAAATGTTTGGCCATGCGAAAACCGAAAACCCTCAAGATTTTCCAACAGAGATTCTCAATAACCCCCCCTCCCTCCCCAGCCCCCGCTACCCCCTCTCGGCTGCTGTGAGCACATTATAGCAGCCTTCGGGGGAAAATTTATAGTAACTCTCGGAGTAATAAGATGCTATTGGGGGTAGGGGGTGGGGGGAAGGTGAGGTGGGCGGAGAGTTGTAAATATTTTATCAGTATGGATTTTGCCATTGTTTTGGGGGCGATAAAAATGATAATAGACTCGTATTGCGTTCATGTTATATTCCACTAGGCCACAATCCCCGCTTTCTCTCTCTCTCTCTCTCTCTCTCTCTCTCTCTCTCTCTCTCTGTGTGTGTACCCGCACGCATCTATGTATAATAAAAGTGAAAATATCATTTTGGATAATATTTCAATTTTTTAAAATTCTTTTCATCTTTTATGCACTGTTTTGTAGATTTTAAGTCCTTGGTATAATAGCTCCAAGGTCCTCTTCTTGTCCTATTTGTAACACTTTACACTTATCTACATTAAAAGGCATTTGCCATCTTTTTTGCCACTCTCCTATTTTAGACCATTTCTTAAACTTTCTGCTGTCTCTGAGTCAGCTGCATTTACACCTGGTTTAGTGTCGTCTGCAAATTTGGCTATCCTGCTAGATAATCCTACATCAATATCATCAATATAAATAAAAAAAACAAAGAGTGGGCCAAGGACAGATCCCTGAGGAACTTCGCCTGTCACATCTGCCCATTCTGATTCTTCACCATTTATTACGACTCTGTTTTCTATAAGTTAGCCAATCTTCGATCCAGTCTGCTGTTACTCCTACAGTTCCTAAAGCTCTAACTTTTGTCATTAGTTTTTGTGTGGAAGTTTGTCAAAGGCCTTTTGGAAATCTAAGTAGAGTATATACATCTATTGCTTTAGTAGAGAGAGAGAGAGAGAGAGAGAGAGAGAGAGAGAGAGAGAGAGAGAGAGAGAGAGAGAGAGAGAACGAGAAAGACTGAGATAGAACGATAGAATCATTGTCTTTGAATATATATATATATATATATATATATATATATATATATATATATATATATATATATTTAAAGAGAGTGTGTGTGTATGTGTGAGAGAGAGAGAGAGAGAACACTGAATTTTTAAGGCTATTTATATGACAGACAAGAAAACATATTTTAGAGAGAGAGAGAGAGAGAGAGAGAGAGAGAGACATTTTGAAAGAGAGAGAGAGAAACATTTGAATTTTGAAGGCTATTGATATGACAGACAATAAGAATATATTTAGGTTTGAGAGAGAGAGAGAGAGAGAGAGAGAGAGAGAGAGAGAGAGACTACTTTGAAGGCTATTTATATGACAGACAAAGTAATAAGAAAATATATTTTAGAGAGAGAGAGAGAGAGAGAGAGAGAGAGAGAACACTTTGAATTTTGAAGGCTATTTATATGACAGACAATAAGAATATATTTAGGAAAGAGAGAAGAGAGAGAGAGAGAGAGAGAGAAGAGAGAGAGGGTGGCTGGAGGGGGGGGGGAGGGAGGGCAACCCGAGGCGCCTTTAATTTCCTCCCGGGTGTTACGGGATGCCGGGTTATGACAGCCTTATCTCTCCCGAAATCGGCCTCCTCCGGAAGGCGTGGGGGTGGGGTGGGGAGGGTGGGGGGTGGGAATTTACCGCCAGCGAGGGGCATTTTCAGGCCACAAGACTTGTTTTCTCGCTTTAATAATAATAAAAAAAGTTACGAAGGTAAATGGGCCTTCTTAAAAGTTTTTTTTCTTTTTTTTTTAGAAAATCTAAAAAAAATTTTTTTTTTAAAAATCCGCAAAAAATTATTTTTGACACAAAAGTAAAGATTTCATTTTTTATATATTTATCAATATTTCTTTATCATTTTGATTTGTATAATTCATGATAATAATAAATTTAAACGTTAGAGTGACATAACACAATTATTTTTGTTACACACTCAGAAAATCTTACAAAAAATATTTTTGACACAAAAGTAAAAAATCTATTGCTTATATTTGTATCAATGTTTCTTTATCTTTTTATTTGTATAATTCATGATAAATAACGAAGAAAACGTTAGTGACATTATTATTTTGTTACACACTAAGAGAATCTTAAAAGAAATATTTTTGACACAAAAGTAAAGAATTTATTTTTACATTTTTATCAATATTCCTTTATCATTTTGATTTGTATAACTCATAATAAAAAATAAAATTACACGTTTGAGTGACAACAATTCATTTTGTTACACACTCAGAAAATCTTTTAAAAAGATATTTTTGACACAAAAGTAAAGAATTTATTTCTTATATTCTTATCTATATTTCTTTATCATTTCGATCTGTATAATTCATGATAAAAATAAGATTAAACGTTAGAGTGACACACACACACACACACGCACAATTTATTTTGTTACACTATCAGAAAATCTCAAAAAATATATATATTTTTTTGACACAAGAGCAAAGAATTTATTACTTACATTTTTATCAATATTTCTTTATAATTTTTATTTTTACAATTCATCATAAATAACAAATTAAACGTTAGAGTGACACACACGCACACAAGACTTTGTTATACACTCAGAAAATCACGAAAAAAAAGCATTAAAGATTTTTTTTTTGACACAAGCGGAGAAGCATCAACACCGCAAACAATCTATTCATAATCGTACCTTTTTCAGCACTGAATACCCAGGAATCCATTGACGCTAATATCGCCCCTTCTGGAAACTAATAACCGTTACAAAACCAGCACAAAAGACACTTGTTTATCCAGGTCGTACTATATAAAGGACGGCCATGTAAAGAACTGGTCTATATCCGGCACCCATTGTCGACAGCAGTTTCTTGGTATTTCTAATTACGCTGATTTGAAAACTCATCGCCTCTCGTGTTTGTAGCTGGAATATGTGTTATAATTATAACCCCTGCCACGGTCTGTCTATTTTCAGCGTTGTAAATAAGGGTGAATGATTTCTAAACAGCTATTCTGTGTTAAGTATGCCTTACGTAGAATGCCTTGCGTATATGATACAGAATAGAACAGAAGAATAGATTGTAGAATGTATTGATGGTGCGATACATAACCACCCTAATACTATTCAACTTGCATTTTAATATATTTCTATCTATTTGTTCGGCCAGTAACGTCACTGAAGTCCTGATTTCTCCTCTGTCCGCTGGTTCGAATCCACGAGAGGGCGAAATTCCTATCAACTAAAAAAATTCCCCTTCGGATATGAAAATATATTAATTCCGAGGTAGAGCGAATTGGATATCAAAGGACATTCGTACATGAATCACGGTGATGTGATAAAATTCATAGGCGTACGTCCCTCAATTCGAACATTAACTTTTCATTTTGAATCAATTAAACAAAAAAAAGAAGGAATTAGGCCTAATGAATTAAACCTCTGGTACCAAAGATCTCATCGGGGCTCATTGGCCAAAAAAAAAAAAAGAAAAAAAAAAAGCGGAAAAGTCGAAATGTCTACAGTAAAATGCCTTTATTAATATCCACGGAAATAGATCTGATTTCGAGGGGCTCCATTTCGTCACCAGTCCATCGCCAATTCATTATACCAATTCATCTCCAAAATTCGCCTGAATGGACGGAAAGAGGGCGGAATCAAAGCGCTCTTAAAATAGCCAGCGATGGATGATAATCGCTGCGGATTCCGTGTGTCCTGCAGAGCAGTAGGTGCTGATTCCACAGGTTCTCGAATGAAAGGGACAATTGCAGCCTTTGTACTTGCGCTCTGAAAGTGTAAGGGAAGAGTCCAGCTATCGTGCGTGGACTTCCAAAGAAGAAGAAGAAGGAGAAGAGATTAGACTATTCTGCGCGGGTTCTGAAAGCGCGCGCGCACATACATAAGCAGAGAGCCATTTCAAAAGGCGGGGGAAGAGCCGTTTCAAAGGCATAGCCCGCCAACTACTACCGCTACTACTATTCAGGCCTAAACAGCTGCTGTGCCGCCAACGCAGACGGTTAATACTTGGTTAATCCCAAGAGGCAGTCCGACCACCAGCGACCAATGAACTGAACGGTGAATTGGATGTGACCATTTTGCAGAATCCTGTGGAATTGATTAGTTGTGCCTTCAGACAGACGAAGGAGTGAAAGAGAGTGTCTCTAGATGCAATGAAATTTGAACTGTGAGTTGATCTTCCATCTTTTGGTTGTTTAAACCTCTAAGCCCGTGTAATACAGATGTATGAGTAAGTGAATAACGGTCTCTGTTTTTGATAATGTTCACTGAATTTGCGCATAAACTAGA
>NC_087213.1:52552183-52554683 GCF_015104395.2 Macrobrachium nipponense | reverse complement strand
TTTAACAACAAAAATAGCAATAACGACAGAAACAGCATTACCATCCAAGCAGACAAAACAATATAACATCAATACAGAAAAAATAACATCAAAAGCAAAATCACCAGAAACAGCAATAACAGCAAAAACAGTAATAACAGCATTAAAAGTCCTAGCAACATCATTAACTGGAAAAAATGGTAAAAATAGCCTCAACAGCAAAAAACAGCATTTAGCAGCAAAAGTAGTAAAAACAACAAAGACAGCAAATAACGCAACAAATACAGATTTAACAGCAGTAACAGCATAAACAGTAAAAAAATACAGTAATAAGAGCAAAACAAGAAAAAAACAACCTTAACAGCAAAAAAATACCATTGACAGCAAATGGAACGGCAAAAAACAACGAAGAACAGCATTAACAGCAAAACAAGCAAAGAAAAAAAAACAGCACTGTGCAAAAGCGTTCAAGCGAACCATCGGAACAATCCCACCATCAGATACGTCTGGACGTGGCGTGAGTGCACACACACACGCACGCACGCACACGGAAGCACAGTTACGTCTGTTTCCCTTTCCCAGTAATGTTAATGAATTCCTATTGCCTCTGCAATACGCCCAGATTGCAATAAGCCATATAGAGAGAGAGAGAGAGAGAGAGAGGGGCGGAGAGAGAGAGTTCCTGATGTGTTGAAAAATGCAGTGTTTATTCTTTTATGTTTACGATTTTTAGCTGTTTATACTCTTAACGATATTTTTTTATTTCTTTATTTTTAGAATATTTTTCTCGGTTTAGTGAACATTTAGTTAGCACACTTAGAAAAGAAATTTATATATGTATATATATATATATATATATATATATATATATATATATATATATATATATATATATATATATATATATATAGAGAGAGAGAGAGAGAGAGAGAGAGTATGATCATAAAATGATATATACTATTAAGTTTCATGGGACAAAAAAAAATTTCACATATCTAGTCAAAGCTGAAGTGACACCCTATTACTTTTCAAAATAACACTATAAGATAATCCCCGGATCTGCTTGATGGAGATGGTGTATTGATCATCTCTCTCTCTCTCTCTCTCTCTCTCTCTCTCTCTCTCTCTTCCGCTCCTTCATAAACATTCCACCCGGTAATAAACTTGCAGAGGCGTTGCATATTAATTCCCAAATTCAGCGACAAATGTGTTATCATGCAGGCCCCCTGCAAGCACTTTTCATTTCGCGCTTTAATTTGATTGCATAATGCATGAGGAGGTGGAGGTGGGCCACTAGAGAGAGAGAGAGAGAGAGAGAGAGAGAGAGAGAGAGAGCACCCCTAATCATTTCCAAACATATCGTAAGCAAGCACTATAGGTCCCTGCAACCCAATAATCGTGCCTTTGTATCGTATTTTTTCACTTCCGAAAGTGTGTGTGTGTGTGTGTGTGAGTCTGTGTGTTTTTATGTAGGTGTGTGTGTGTGTGTATTTGCCTAAACACACATGACGATACACATCAACCCCCCTTGAATTCTAAGGAAAGTGAGTGAGCATTTATAGTGAAATATGCTAGTATAAAAGAGTATTTTTTCGAATACTCTTTACAAAACATAAATATGACGATGCAAAGAAGCTTGCACTTTGCAAACTCTTGAATTCTCTTGACAGGGAGAAAGAGAGAGAGAGCATTTAAACGAAAATACGTATTTGAATTTGTATATATAAATATGATATACTATATTGCTCTCTAACAGGAAAGATGACAAAGTACATTAGTTAACATAACCATTTTGCAAACTGCATAGATATAACTAATGCCATTTTGCAAACTGCATACATTAAACTAATACCATTTTGCAAACTGCATACATTAAACTAATACCATTTTGCAAACTGCATACATTTAACTATTACCATCTTGCAAACTACACAGAACTGTTTGTCAAAACTTTGAGAACTGAATTAGTCAATTATTTATTTCTACCTAGTGAATCTCTCGTTTTCATGCAAAGCGGATGATATAACCAATCCTTTTGCAAATGCACGGCTTTTCATTTGCCGTTATTCAACAGAGTGCAAAAAAGAAGGATTATAATTGAGGAGTAATTGCCATTTGTGCGTTATTCGCTAATTCGGCAACTGTCCTGGTCACTTTGCTGTGGATCATTTGCTGCTTTTTTATCCGGAGTTTTTTGTTTCAGCTGCGAAATAGCAGCGTTGTTTTGGTTATCTGTATTACGATCGACTTGTCTTGTCTGTTGTTTAGTCTCTCTCTCTCTCTCTCTCTGCATTTAACACCACTCTTTCTCCTTTACAGCAATATATTCTCTCTCTCTCTCTCTCTTCTCTCTCTCTCTCTCTCTCTCTCTAATTACAAGCAGCCATTCTCTCTCTCTCTCTCTCTCTCTCTAATCACAGGCAGTCATTCTCTCTCTCTCTCTCTCTCTCTCTCTCTCTCTTCTCTCTCTAATCACAGGCAGTCATTCTCTCTCTCTCTAATTCACAAGCAGTCTCTCTCT
>NC_087213.1:52529683-52547183 GCF_015104395.2 Macrobrachium nipponense | reverse complement strand
CCATATTCTTTGGAAGCTTTAATTTCAAGTCAATGACCCCTGTGGGGTTGTTCCGTATGAATAGAGTTCATCATCTAAATAATAATAATAATAATAATAATAATAATAATAATAATAATAATAATAATAATAATAACAAAAGTACTGCAGAAGATGGATGCTGGGTACCAACTCAAGAAAAGAGGCAACAGAATTAACCATCTCATATTCATGGACGACATCAAGCTGTATGGTAAGAGCGTCAAGGAAACAGATACCCTAATCCAGACTGTAAGGATTGCATCTGGGGACATCAGGATGGAGTTTGGAATAGAAAAATGCGCCTTAGTCAACATACAAAAGGGCAAAGTAACAAGGACTGAAGGGATAACTACCAGATGGGAACAACATCAAACACTTAGATGAGGCGGGATACAAATACCTGGGAATAATGGAAGGAGGGGATATAAAACACCAAGAGATGAAGGACACGATCAGGAAAGAATATATGCAGAGACTCAAGGCGATACTCAAGTCAAAACTCAACGCCGGAAATATGATAAAAGCCATAAACACATGGGCAGTGCCAGTAATCAGATACGGCGCAGGAATAGTGGAATGGACGAAGGCAGAACTCCGCAGCATAGATCAGAAAACCAGGAAACATATGAAAATACACAAAGCACTAAACCCAAGAGCAAATACGGACAAACTATACATAACACGAAAGAAAGGAGGGTGGGGACTACTAAGCATAGAGGACTGAGTCAACATCGAGAACAGAGCACTGGGGCAATATATTAAGACCAGTGAAGACGAGTGGCTCAAGAGTGCATGGGAAGAGGGACAGATAAAAGTATACGAAGACCCAGAAATATACAGAGACAGGAGAAAGACAAGCAGAGCAGAGGAATGGCATAACAAACCAATGCACGGACAATACATGAGACAAACTAAAGAACTAGCCAGCGATGACACATGGCAATGGCTACTGAAGGAAGAGCTCAAGAAGGAAACTGAAGGAATGATAACAGCGGCACAAGATCAGGCCCTAAGAACCCAAATAATGTTCCAAAGAACGATAGATGGAAATAACATCTCTCCCATATGTAGGAAGTGCAATACGAAAAATGAAACCATAAACAGCAAGCGAATGTCCGGCACTTGCACAGAACTAGTACAAAAAGAGGCATGATTCAGTAGCAAAAGCCCTCCACTGGAGCCTGTGCAAGAAACACCAGCTACCTTGCAGTAATAAGTGGCACGAACACCAACCTGAAGGAGTGATAGAAAACGATCAGGCAAAGATCCTTTGGGGACTATGGTATCAGAAACAGATAGTGTGATACGTGCAAATAGACCAGACGTGACGTTGATTGACAAAGTCAAGAAGAAAGTATCACTCATTGATGTCGCAATTACCATGGGACACCAGAGTTGAAGGAAAGAAAGAGGGAAAAAAAGGGAAAAAATGGTTAATAAGTATTTCCAAGACCTGAAAATAGAAAATAAAGAAGGATTATGGGCGGAATCATGCCAGTGGTGGAAATTGTACCCATAATCATAGGAACACTAGGCACGATCCCAAGATCCCTGAAAAGGAATCTGTAAAAACTAGAGGCTGAAGTAGCTCCAGGACTCATGCAGAAGAGTGTGATCCTAGAAACGGCACACATAGTAAGAAAAGTGATGGACTCCTAAGAGGGCAGGATGCAACCAGGAACCCCACACTATAAATACCACCCAGTCGAATTGGAGGACTGTGATAGAGCAAAAAAAAAAAATAATATAATAATAATATTCTTTGGAGTTTGAATTTCAAGTCAATGGCCCCTGTAGGTTGTTCCATATGAATAGGGTTCATCTTTTCTGAATAATAAATAATAATAATAATAATAATAATAATAATAATAATAATAATAATAATAATAATAATAAAATAATCTTCTTTGGAAGCTTGAATTTCAAGTCAATGGCCCCTGTATGTGGGCTTGTTCCACATGAATAAGGGGTCATCTTCTCAATAAAAATGATAATAATACTAATAATAATAACAGGATCACTAGGCACGATTCCAAGATCTCTGAAAAGGAATCTGGAAAAACTAGAGGCTTAAGTAGCTCCAAGACTAATGCTCCTGGAAACAGCGCACATAGTAAGAAAAATTATGGACTCCTAAGGAGGCAGGATGCAACCCGGAACCCCACACCATAAATACACCCAGTCGAATTGGAGAACTGTGATAAACCATTAAAGAAAAAATAATAATAGTAATAATACTCTTTGGAAGCTTGAATTTCAAGTCAATGGTGGGCTTGTTCCACATGAATAAGGGTTCATCTTCTCAATAATAATAATAATAATAATAATAATAATAATAATAATAATAATAATAATAATGCAGAATCTACTTAACTCGAACAATTCAGACTTCCTGCTAAACAGGTCCAAAAAAACTGTATCTTCTCTCACTACAGTATATCTGTAGCCCAAATTGTCATTAAGGGATTTGATGTCCCTCGGCGCTGCGCCATAGCATATTTCAGCCCCGTCTCTGCTTAGAACAGGAGCGAAAAGTTACCAGCTCTAATGAGAATGGACACTGGAGAGAGAGAGAGAGAGAGAGAGAGAGAGAGAGAGAGAGAGAGAGAGAGAGAGAGAGAGACATATTTAATTATAAAATGTGATCACAAGCAAAGCAGAGAGAGAGAAAGCGAAATCAAAAAAATTTTAGGACTACAAAAAGTTATTACTAGAAAGAGAGAGAGAGAGAGAGAGAGAGAGAGAGAGAGAGAGAGAGAAGAGAGAAGGAGGAGGAGGGAGAAGAGAGAGAGAGAGAGAGAGAGAGAGAGAGAGAGAGAGAGAATAAAAATCTAAAAGATATTTAGGGGTTACAAAATTCGCTAACATGCAGTGCTGTGAGAGAGGGTGAGAGAAAGAGAGAGGTAAAAATCGAAAAAATAATTTGGGTTAGAAAAAGTGATTACTGTCAAAGCAGAGATAGACAGGAACAGTGAGAGAGAGAGAGAGAGAGAGAGAGAGAGAGATATTGTACAACCTTGGATCTTAGTATGAAAGGTTTCGTAAAGTAGTGTCCATTACATCTCGCCATTTATAATTCATACGTAATTCATCCAATTCTCTGTGGTACATAATTATGGAGCCAAACTCATAGATGCGAAACCTTCGGGATAATTCAGACAGCTCAAAAGAAGGCTAAAAGAAGTCCCAGAAATGAAACAGTGGCTAAAATAAGATATCAGACATGCTTTGAAAGCATTCTCAGTGCTTCTGATATTCTCTTACAAAACGGCTAAACAGAGAGAACTATACACTTGTAACAAGAGGGTGATTCAAAGCGTATAATTGTCGCTCATTATCATAAAAATTCCTGCAGTGTTTCGATGGACTAAAACTAAAATTAACTAAAAAAATAAATTGTCTAAATCATTCCTGCTTCGGGAAGGAATTGAATTTAGATTCGAAATAAAACCATGGGTTACCAGTGCTGTGCGTCCCAAGTTATTGGACCGCGGGGAAATTCATTCAAATCGCCTGATAGTCCCAGGAAGTTGTAAGTCTCTCTCTCTCTCTCTCTCTCTCTCTCTCTCTCTCTCTCTCTCTCTCTCTTAGTAGACACTAGAAACTGGTTAGTAGGGGAAGATGTAGGCTGGGATGAGGCATCCTCTAGACTAGTAATTTTATCTAAAAAAAAAAATAATGGGCTTTGGCCATGACAAAGATAACTCCCTCCCCTCCACTCTACTCCCACCTCCCAACTAACCACCTGCCCCCCAAGCGAAAAAAGTTATTAAGACTTTGACTTTACTGGACAGCAGCTTCTCTGAAATGGAGGCTGTATTTTGATGCCAATTTGGGATAACTATTGTGGCATCACTGACCCTATGTGACCCTGATTCTCAAAACAATATTTAAAGCCCTGTAAGTCTCATGTCTATTTCTAGCCCAGGCCCAACGGAGGGCAGCATAAAAAGGATGCGTGAAAAAATAACAATATTTTGGCTCTGTATTTTTATTGAAATGCGTCGATTTTCCTTAATGTCCGTATCCAGACCAGGCACAATAGAAGTTAAACAAAAGGTCCTTAAAATAATAAGAAATTTTACCCATGATTTTATATAAAGTTTGAAAATTGTCGATTTTTTTTCAATGTCCGTATCTAGCCCAGGCACGATGGAGCGACCCCCTCCCCCAAGAAAAGGCCTTAGAACTAACAATAATTAACCTCTAGGGAAACGAATAATTAGACTACTTGAAGTCAATGTCTATGTGACATCTTTCGCAACCACACTAAAACACTGTCGATGATGTAACCACTCGCCATCGGCAGTTGATGGATGGCCGTGACAAAAGCAGTGTGACAGGGATTTCACGAACGATGTTAATGGCCCTGGGAACTAGGGGTTTGTAAGTCTGCTCCAGAATTCTGTTCGTGTGTGTGTCTGTGTGCGTGTGTGTAAATTGCCAGCCGATTTTTAAAGCTGCCATGCAATCACGGAGACATTTGTAAATGATTTTCTTCCAGTACGATGGCAACTTGCTCGCTCGGTCCAGCATCTGGAAATTAAGACTTTTGGGTTTAACAGACTTTTTTCGTAGAGATTTTAGAAAAATTTAGGCACACTTTTTTTTTTCTTTAGACATTTATGGTTTTCTAGTGTATTTTGAGGATAATTTAGGCAATGTTTGTCGTTTTCCAGTGCATTTGGAAACCTGCTCATTCCATCAACATCTGGAAATGAATCCCTTTGGATTTTACAGACTTTTTCAGAGATTTAGAATAATTAGTCAATATTTTCTACAAAGATTTGTGGTTTATAAATATACTGTCATTTTTCCCGTGCCATGGCAACTTGCTGGTTCTAGCAAAAACTGGAAACGAATCACTTTGGATTTTATAGACTTTTTCAGAGATTTAGAATAATTAGATCAATATTTTCTACAGAAATTTGTGGTTAATAAATATATTGTCATTTTTCCAGAGCCATGGCGACGTGCTGGTTCCAGCAACAACTTGAAATGAATCCCTTTGGATTTTACAGATTGTTGTAGAGAATTAGAATAATCAGGTCAATATTTTTTCTAGAGAAATTTGTCCTTTTCCAGTGTCCTTCTATCCTCCCTTCTTCCTTCCTCCCTCCCTCTTCTGTCCCTGTGGCCACCAAAACAATTCATCAACGTCCAAAGTCACCACTTTACCTTTCCCTTTGTTGTCCCCGGCATCTCTTTGACACTCGCCCCCCATCCCCCACATCCCACCCCTCACCCCTCACCCTCACCCCTCACCCCTCACCCCTCACCCCTCACCCCTCTACGAAGTTCTGCTTCCATTTGGCGTCGAGGTGTAATCCTGGGACGACCTTCTTTCTTCTCCTTCTTCTTCTTCTTCTTCTTCTTCTTCTTCTTCTTCTTCTTTCTCTTTCTTCTTCTTTCTCTTTCTCCCCTTCTTCTCTTTTCCTTTTTCTTCTTCCTCTTCATCCTCCTCCTACTCCTCCTCTTCTTCTTCTTCTTCTTCTTCTTCTTCTTCTTCTTCTTCCTCCTCCTCTCCTGCCATTTTGCTTGGTGAGAAGTTACCGTGCACAGTCTGATTAATCAACAGATTGAACTGTCGGTGATAAGATTAGTGAGAAAATAGTAGTATAAAGCGTCTACTAAGCTAGTTTATCAAGTGAAATACTGTAAATCAGATCAAGATGGCAGTAAGTTCCAACCATGGAAAAAATGGCGAAATTTAGCGTGTTTAGCAGATTTACAATATGATGAGGTAGCAGGAAGGGAGCTGGCATTTCTCATCTATGAGATCAACAACAGCCCTAACCAAAAAGATACAAAAGCATTCATAGATATATTAGAAGGATATGATCCTTCAAATTGGAACAAATCAACAGAAAACATCTTGAAAATAATTGAAGAAGTTCCTAATAAAATCCAAGTGGTCAAGAGACTCATAAAGAAAATATACATAAATCAATATATTCCGACAAAGAAAATGAATAAGGTGAACATTGTGAATATCCTAATTGATGCAATAGGAAAAAGAATGCCAAAAGCATGCAAACTGTGTAAGGTGTGGTATAGCATAGTTAATCCACAAAACCTGATCAGAAAATGTTCTGCAAGCAACATTCCGATGCATCCTCAATGTGCTGAAGTAATGCAAGATGTGAGTAAGGATACCAGAATATTTTGCTCAACATGTCTATCATGGATAGACAATGTTATTAAAACAAGACTGAATGTACAAATAGTTGAGGATGAAGAAGAAGAGGAAGAGGAAGAAGAAGAAGAGGAAAACGGAAGAGAAGTAAACAAAACTGAAATGACAGAAAAAAATAAGGAAAACAAAGAACAAGATAAAAGTTGGATGCAGAGATACTCATTGATACTACATATGAGGCAATCAAGCAGCATACATACGAAGAAATAAATTACGACATGACAACACAAAAGAAAATCCCGAAGAGGCTCTACCCACTGATGAGATCTACACACTGATGGGAAAGAGGGAAAAATAGACAAGAAAGACAAAGTCTGCAACCTTTTGAAAAGAGGCAATTGCAGATTCGGAGAATGATGTTACTACAAACATCCCAAGGTATGTCACAACTATGAAATCTATGGTAAATGTGCATACCTAGATGGCTATAAGGATGATTGCAGAGATCTACATCCAAAAATATGCAAAAACCTAAAAGAAGGAAAAGGATGTAAGTTCGACAAAAAATGTAAATATATGCACCCTGTAGCCATGAATCAAAACCAAATAAATTATCAATCAAATAATAAAATCCAAAATAAGAAAGAAACAAATAAAGAGAGGAACAAAGAATATCAGGTGAAGGAAAAAAGCAAGCCATCACCGCGATATGGTGTGTCTGCAAAATATTTCCAAGCATCATCTCCAAGATACAGCTCAAGAGATAAGAACTGTATTTATGATGCAAGAGGATATTGCAGATACGGAGAAAATTGCAGATTCAGACACAAAATGAATAATTATGATGAAGGAAGATCAAATATTATGGAAAAGTTGGATTTTTTAATGTCAGAAGTTCTGGAAATGAAGAAAAGAACAACATACCAGAACAGGAAAGAGACATGGGAAAATCCTTATTATTACCCATATTAAATGAAGGAGAAAACACGCAAACCATCATAGTGATGAATGCGCAGGGTTTAGTTACGAGTAACTCAAAAAGAAAAATAGAGTACTTAGAAGAACTAACCCAAATTGAAAAGAAAATAGATATAATGAATATAAGTGAAACCTGGTATTCCCAAGAGACTGGGAATGACGATCAAATAAAAGGGTTCCAGACTTATAGATCAGATAGAAAAAATAGGAATCAAGGGGGAACTGCAATATATGGGGAAGACAAAAAACAAGGAAAAATATATGAGAAATATAGTAACTCAGAATGTGAACTAATAGCGGTAAAATTTGAATCTGAAAAATTAATGAACATAGTAATATATAGACCCCGTAATACTAAAGAGTTTGACATAATAATAGAAAAATTGGATGATATATGTAGAAATCACAAGGACTGGACTATTCTCCTATCCGGAGACTTTAACTTTCCTTTCGTAGACTGGAAAGAATGAATAGGAGATTGTGGTTGTATTTATACATATAAAAAAGAGAGTAATAGTAGTGCAGAAGATAAGAGGCAATTCGAAAAGCTATTAGATATGCTACTAGAATAAAACATTCAACAAATAAATCACCTGCCAACAAGAAAGGAAAATACTTTAGACCTAGTATTTGTGAACGAGGTGAATTATGTTAAAGAAATAATAGTTTATAATGCGAGTATTTCAGACCATAATGTCATAGAATTAACAGTCCATTCCAAAGCAAGTGAAAACAGAGATAAGCAAGAAATGAAAAAGTGGGAAGGATATGGAAAATACAACTTCTACAGTAAAAATATAAAATGGTCAGAAATAAATGAAGAATTAAACAAAGATTGGGATAACATTTTCGTATGTGATGATATAAGGGTAAATACGGAGATATTATATAAAATATTAGAGAAATTAGTGGATAAATATATACCGAAGAAGAAAAGTAAACATCAGTCATGCATACCAAGAGACAGAAGGATCTTGTTCCTGAAAATCAGAAAGTGGAAAAAAGGTCTTGCAAAAGAAGAAAATGCATGGAAAGTTATAGAACTAAAAACTAAGATAGAAAAGGCATAACAAAAGATTATACAATCAAAATAAAATGAAAAACGGGACTTGGAAGAAAAAACCCTAGTAAATATCAAGCAAACCCCAAACTATTATACTCGTATGTGAAAAAGATGAATAAAAGAAGAATAGAAATTGGCCCTCTAAGAATAGAAGGGAGATTAACGAATGAAAAAGAGGAAATATGCAACATATTGGCAGAACGATATAAGAGAGAATTCACCCCTAGAATTGATAATGAAGATAATGATATAGAAGTAAGGGACAAAAATAGTGAATATCTAGCAAACATAGATATTAATGAAGCTGATATTGTGCGGGCTATTAATGAAATTAAAAATGGAGCTGCTGCAGGGCCTGATGGTGTCCCTGCCATTTTGTTAAAGAAAGTAGTTCATTCTATCACAAAGCCACTTGCAATATTATTAAGACAAAGTGTAGATACAGGCAAAATTTATGATGAGCACAAACTAGCATATATTACCCCTACTTTCAAAAGTGGATCAAGACTAGAGGCAAGTAATTATAGGCCTGTGAGTCTAACATCACATATTATGAAAGTGTATGCAAGGGTAATGAAGAAAAATATTATGAAACATTTAATAAAAAATAATTTGTTTAATATAGGACAACACGGTTTCGTACCCAGAAAAAGTACACAAACCCAACTGTTAGTCCACCGTGAGAACATATACAAAAATATGAAAAGCGGAAATGAAACAGATGTAGTTTATCTTGACTTTGCAAAAGCTTTTGACAAGGTAGACCATAATATATTAGCGAAGAAAATTAGAAAACATAATATAGTAGATAAAGTAGGAAGATGGTTAAAAGAATTTTTACACAACAGAAAACAGATAGTTATTGCAAACGATGAGAAATCGGATGAAGCTAAGGTAATATCCGGTGTGCCACAAGGTACGGTGTTAGCTGCATTACTGTTTGTTATTATGATTGCAGACATAGACAGTAATGTTAAGGACTCGGTAGTGAGTAGTTTCGCCGATGACACAAGAATAAGTAGAGAAATTACTTGTGATGAAGATAGGAACGCGCTACAAAGAGACCTTAACAAAGTATATGATTGGGCAGAGGTAAATAGGATGGTATTTAACTCTAATAATTTTGAATCAATAAATTATGGAGACAGAGAAGGAAAGCTATGTGCATATAGGGGACCTAATAATGAGACAATCACAAATAAGGAAGCAGTTAAAGACCTTGGTGTGATGATGAATAGGAACATGTCTAGGAGGTGAAAAGAGGGGGAATGGATAATAATATGTTTAAAGTGTCATATATGATAGTAAAGTCACATAGCTCTCCTCGCCTAGAGACAAGAGGTGGTACACTGCAAGTTCACTTGGAGAAAAAGGTATTTGCTGAACAAGCAACTTGATTCAGAGATCGTTCCCCCGTTTGCAAGGCATGCACATTCGTTTGTACGCGTATTACAGGCCTACTAGTTCAGGGTACTTGTGGAAGACGCATTCTTTTGTGCGAACGAGATTAGGTCAAGTGGTTGCTCCGAGTGTCGGGAGAAAACGCCCATCAAAAAGGTAGGACACATTCCTCTAAAAACTTAGAAAAACTGTTACCTTTCAGAAAAAGAGAGAGCAGTGTGAAAATACTCTCTTTATGTAAATACTTTGAAAAGAGTGACGTGGGGATGTCTATATACCTATTATCTTTATTACAGATGGGTCCGACTCCATGGTTGATTAGAAACAGGATTCTCTAACCTGACTAATACGAGACAATCAATAAGACACTTTTGGGTTTGGGAGTGTAACCTTAGTCAAGGGGGTAGAATGTTATCTTACTGGTTTCTTTATGGGTAGATTTGGGTGTTTATGCCATTATGACTTGCTAATCATTTTGTTCTTTGTTATAACCAATTGCTTTGGGAAATAAATAGTATTTTTTATATTTACGCAGTCTTAATAAGTCTCGTGACATCTTACAGACAGGGCACCGTTGGCAACAGGTAAGAGTTCCCAGTTTGTGTAGTTTAGGGGATAAGGAGGGGAATACACATGTTATGCAATGATCAAATAGCAATTCTATTGGCAAAATGTAAAGCAAAAATGGGAATGTTGTTACAGCACTTCAAAACAAGAAAAGCTGAACACATGATTATGCTTTATAAAACATATGTTCGTAGTCCACTTGAATATTGCAATATAATATGGTACCCACACTATCAAAAGGATATTGCACAAATAGAGAGTGTACAAAGGTCCTTTACAGCTAGAATAGAAGAAGTTAAGGACCTTGACCACTGGGAAAGACTACAATCCTTAAAATTATATAGTCTAGAAAGGAGAAGAGAATGCTACATGATAATTCAGGCATGGAAACAGATAGAAGAAATTGCAGAAAACATCATGGAGCTAAGAATATCAGAAAGAGCAAGCAGAGGTAGATTAATAGTGCCCAAAACTATACCAGGAAAAATAAGGAAAGCACACAGGACATTAATCCACAACGCACCAGCATCGATAATGCAGCGTCTATTCAATGCCAGCTCATCTGAGGAATATATCAGGAGTGAGCGTAGATGTGTTTAAGAATAAGCTCGACAAATATCTAAGCTGCATCCCAGACCATCCAAGATTGGAGGATGCAAAATATACCGGAAGATGTACTAGCAACTCTCTGGTAGACATTAGAGGTGCCTCACACCGAGGGACCTTGGGCAACCCGAACAAGATTAAAGGTCTGTGAGATCTAAGGTAAGGTCTCCTCCTCTTCTTTCTCCTCGTCCTCTTCTTCTTCCTCCTCTTCTTCTTCCTCCTCTTCTTCTTCTTGTTCCTCTTCTACCTCCTCCTCTTCTTGTTCCTCCTCATCCTCCTCCTCCTCTTCTTCGTCCTCCCCCTCCTCCTCCTCTTCTTCGTCCCCCTCCTCCTCCTCCTCCTCTTCTTCTTTCTCCTCGTCCTCTTCTTCTTCTTCTTCTTCTTGTTCTTCTTCTTCCTCCTCCTCTTCTTGTTCCTCCTCCTCCTCCTCCTCCTCCTCCTCTTCTTTCTCCTCGTCCTCATCTTCTTTTTCTTCTTGTTCCTCTTCTTCCTCCTCCTCTTCTCGTTCCTCCTCCTCCTGCTCCTCTTTCTCCTCGTCCTCTTCTTCTTCCTCTTCTTCTTGTTCCTCTTTTTCCTCCTCCTCTTCTTGTTCCTCCTCCTCCTCCTCCTCCTCTTCTTCTTTCTCCTCGTCCTCTTCTTCTTCTTCTTCTTGTTCCTCTTCTTCCTCCTCCTCTTCTTGTTCCTCCCCCTCCTCCTCCTCCTCCTCCTCCTAAATCATCAACCTCTTCTTCCTTCTCCGAGGGATTATTTTCCTCCCTTGGGACCCCCACAACCACCCCCCCCCCCCCCGAGCCGAAAGCCAAAGCCAAAGTTCGGTTTTCGTCTTTCTTTAACCCCCCTCCTCCTTCTCCTCTCCTTGGTCCCCCTCCTCCCCATTCGTTCTTCTCCTTTCTGCTCTCGTCTATTCTTCTTCTTCTGATTCTTCCCCCTTTTCTTCTCCATCACCTTGTTATTCCTCTTTTTCTTCGTTTTCTTCTTCTTGGAGTTATGGTTTGTCTCTCTCTCTCTCTCTCTCTCTCTCTCTCTCTCTCTCTCTCTCTCTCTGTAGGGGATGTTTGTTTAGACTGCAGCTGTGTTTATTATGATTATAATCATTATTATCATCCATGTATACATGATAATATTATTATGAATATTATGTATGACGACGACCCCTGTAGGACCTGAGACCCTGTTCTAATAAAAGATTACCTTCAGCATGTATCATTTTTTGAAAATTCCCAATATGAATATTGGACAGTTACTCACAAACATCACTGAGCCTGAGAAGCGAATTGTAAGGAGAATAGAAAAAAAAAAAAAAAACTCGCTTAATTCTGCCATTCTTTGTAACAGTATTATTATTATTATCATTATCATTCACTGCTCAAAAATTTCGTACACACACACACACTACACCACTCACCTCAATCTTACGAAACGTGTATACACTCGTATGTCCCATAAACAAACGAACCTCCAAGGATTGAGAAGCTTTTTTTTTCTAAAAACCTAAAAAAAAAAAAAAAAAAAAAAAAAAAAAAAAAAAAAAAGCCTGAAACTTTGCACCAAGTCTCTTCCTGTAAAAATAACTTTCGCCAGATATTACCGCCCGTTAAAACTAACTTCACGTAGGAAGCTAATTTTGCATTTAGATATCGCTTGGGACTGAACATTACAGCGAGCTCGGATGAAACAACAATCCCCCTAGTGGCAGATGACAGCGGCTGGAAAAAAAAAACAACATTTTCGAGAACTCTAAGCCGGGACGGTTTTATCTATTTATTTGTTTATTTATTATTTTTTCGTGTCAGAAAAGTAGCCAAAGCAGAGTCAATTCTCGAGACTCAAGGTAGGAGTTAATTCTCGGGACTCGAGGAAGGAGTTAATTCTCAAGACTCAAGGTAAGAGTTAATTCTCGGGACTCGAGGAAAGGGTTGATACTCGAGATTCAAGGAACGAAATAGTTCTCCAGAATCAAGCCAGATGGAAGAATATGAACGGAGGTACAGTAAAAGGAATGAAAGAGGTTGCAGCTAAGGGCCGAAGGTTACGCTGCAAATGGCCTTAAGTGATGCCTACAGTGCACCAGGGTTGGAGTAATTAAACTTGAAGAAAAAAATTTGCAATTACTTTTAAAAAATGTAAATTACAATTATAATTACTTTTGGTAATTACAACTACAATTACTTTCAAAAAATGTAAATTACAATAATTATAATTACTTTTGGTAATTACAACTACAATATCTTTCAAAAATGTAAATTACAATTATAATTACTTTTGGTAATTACAACTACAATTACTTTCAAAAAATATAAATTACAATTATAATTACTTTTGGTAATCACAACTACAATTACTTTCAAAAAATGTAAATTACAATTATTATAATTACTTTTGATAGTTACAACTACAATTACTTTCAAAAAATTTGAATTACAATTATTATAAATACTTTTGGTATTAGCACTTACATCAAAATTACAATTACTTTACATTTGCAATGACACGGGATTTTGGTTCAAGAGTAAATATTTGCTAATCTTTGGCCTAATTCATTTCCAGAAGTGTAAGCTACAGAAGAGAAGAGGTCGTATTAAAACAGTATTTATCAGCACCAGCACATTTTTAAGTCTTAAAAGCAACCATCACTCCTAACGTAGCCCGACCCTTAGCAATTCAATTCTATAATTACAACTGAATTACATATTACATTATCCTGCAATCAAATAAATTACAATTACTTGCTATAATTTATGTTCTATTGCAATTATAATTAAACGAAATTTAGTAATTAATTGCTTTTCCTCCAATGAAATAAATTACAGTTACTTGTTATAATTTATTTTCATTTGCAATTACGATTATAATTACACGAAATTTAGTCATTAATTGCTCTTTCTTGTTCGTAACTTTTTTGAGGTCTTAAACGAATCAATCTTTGGTCCCTGTGGTGGGCTTGTTCCATATGAATAGGGTTCGTTTTCTGGATATAAAACAATAAAATAATGATAATAATAATAATAATAATAATAATAATTACTCGGACTAGTAAGCCGGCCTCACCTAGACCGATGGCAACAACAATTCAAGCAACCAATGAACCAGCTTGTGTTAACGTAACCCTAATTCATGCAAGCACTAATGAATCATTAGCGAACTGCATTCCTTATCTGGTTGAAGATAAGGACTTCTTCCAGGGCCTCCACAAAGAGAGAGAGAGAGAGAATTAAGACCAAATTCCTCCGGAGAGGGAGGGCGGCGGCACCGCCTTTGTGTGGCAATTCTGAAAATGAAATTGCTCGCCGATTCAAAGGTAAGTCCTTCGAATAAGTCCTTTTAGTCTCCAGGCATTATTCGCCAGAAAGTCCATCGATCGTTCCCGGACTTACTGGCTGCTGGTAGAAGCTGCTTATTCAGAAAATCCTTCCCCGACGCTCTCTCTCTCTCTCTCTCTCTCTCTCTCTCTCTCTCTCTCTCTCTCTCTCTCTCTCTTCCAAGGCTCCCTGCTCGCAAGGGAGGGAGAGCAGGAGACTGCTATAGGAGGTTCAGGAGTGAGTAGAAAGAAGTACAACTCTAGGGCAGGAAGGAAGCAGGGAGGATGGGTTAGATAGGATGAGGAGAGGATAAGAATGAGAACTGAGGAGGATAGGTAGATAGGTTGACATCAGCCTAGTTCTTTGAAGCCGGTTCAGAATCTGACTGCACAAGAGGTGACGCACACACGACAAAACTCACATTCACACAATCTTCAACTGTCAGATTCGCCCTTCATCTAAAAGTTGTTTATTAATTATGTACCTGCTAGTTGGATGCTTGACGAGTGGGTCGCAAATAAGGTTGAAAAAGGACACCATGCCTCTAGCGATTTCACCCACAAAAAGGTCTCTGGAGTATACCAGAAGGCGGGAGGCTAGCACCTCTCAGAGCCTTCAAATCTAAGAGGAATGGTGTAAGAGATAGTATAGATATATATATAATATATATATATAAGATATATATATATATATATATATATATATAATGAAAAGTTAAGTGGATGAAAGGTCTTAAAATATTCGCAAAATTCTTGGGAATCACCAAAAGAGACAATGGGAGGAACAATACGTCAGAGGTTACCAACCAACCAAACAACCAACCAAACAACCCGTTTGGCCATTAGTCCAGCGATGCCGTTTTTTCTTCACAACATTTGCTTTTAGCAGTGTTACCATACGCAGCTCTTCTGATTTTTTTGCGTTATTTATGATTTAATGGTTAGAAAACAGAAAATTTAATGTTTAGAATGAGTATTTTCCGATGTAGAATTAATTCCGTGACGTAAAAAAACCACACCACTAGCTTAACATAAAGTATTTTTGACGAAGAAAAATAAAGAATTTCAATACATTTGTATAAATAAGCAGGACATGTTTTATAACATTTTTTTCATAATAAAACATAAAAAGGCAAAGTGAAGAATTTTATTCCTCATTGCTGTGGCCTGCTGTCGGAAAAGCCACGGAGGGTTGCCAGATGTCACTAGAAAGCCACACTAGTAGATAAAATCCCTCAAAACGGCAACACCGCATTAGTAAACTATGAGATTCAGGGCCTCTGTAACACGGTTTTTTCGCAATAACTTTTTATCTATGCATTTCATAAATATAACGCTTATTCAGAATACACATTATTATTATCTACACATAAATTTTGACTGTATTCTGCATTACGTAGGTTGAATAAATTTGGTACTTATAATGTAAAAGTGACTCTTTTTGAAGACAGGCCAACTTACTCAGAGAAAAGGTTTCGAACGCACTCGTTACGTAAGTTATGACAGCATTTCTTCCCTCTTTCTCGATGGATGATTGGCTATGCGTAACGAAGGCTAGACCTCTGGCAACATGACATAAAAATTTAAATACAAGCAAAGCAGTACACCTTTATGAACTCTGAAACCTCTCCACTGATAATTGTCATAATGAACAAACCAACAAAATATGTTAATAAATACAAAAACACTTCAATTATTAGTCTAACTCCCAAAATAAGTTTCCTAAGAAATCACAGTCTACTTTATAGGTCACAATCAGATTGACAAGATGTAGGGAATAGTTGGTAATTTTCAAAAACATAGTAGACAAGTTTGATTTGATAACTGCTATATCCAATGTCAAGCAATTTTTATTTATTGGCTATCTACCTATTTACTGAAAAAAAAAAGCCGGTACCGTATTTTGGCTTTAAACCTTCACCAATAATTATCATCAGAATGATGACTTCATGAGGCTCCACCCACTTTGGCCTCGTTATAATTCAGGATAACACTGAAGGCTATCACGGGCATTGTTGGATTAGAAAATTTAACTTCTGGCTATAAAAACTAATTTCTCGAGTAGTTGTAAGTGATAAATGATCCTCAAGGATCCCAGCAGTTGACCTAAACGTTTAATTCATGTATATTACTACTATTACTACAGTAGTATTACTACGCTAGCACAGATACCCCACCCACATCTATGTATCGTTCCGCCATTCATAAGTCTTTATATCCAACACGGTCGTATGGTCTAAAGAAGAAGAAAATAAATTATATCGGATGATCCGTTGGTCTGCTGGAGATTTTAGTACATATAAGCTTGTATTTACTTTGGATAAAAATCTTATTTTAACAAAAATAGTTATATAAAGACTGTTTACATACAATCTCTCTCTGTCTCTCTCTCTTGGTGGCATGGTGTATAGTTAATGGAAATGTTCAAAATCCTGAATGACATTACAAGTATTATAATCATGGTACGCTAAATACAAATCAGACCATAAACATTGGATTTAAACTACAAACTGAATAATTACCTATTCAGGCTATAGTAAGTATGGCCACCGGCTTTCTCTTGATTGTATAAAGTTGCAAGTCGTAAGGCAAATGCAGTTTTGCAACCACGGGGAAAATTCCAAATCCTGTTAGCCATTCTTGACTGCTATGGGTTTCAGAGCTGATGGAACAAAGTGAATGGGTTTCTGTCTGGTAGATGGGCGGGGCAACATTCCGTAAAACAGTGTTTACCTTGCCTACGTAATGAATGTTTTCCGACTCTTGGCTCGTAATCATTGGCCATGGCGTCGGCTATATAATTTTTACTCTATGAAAATTAAAACTATCGGGTTTAGGTTATTGATAATGCTGACAAAATTTGTGTGCGGTTGTAAAATATACATATGTCAACTTTCAGCTACATCCAATGCTTTGATAAGGAGCAAAGTCCAAAAAACCGTGTTACAGAGGCCCTGAATCTCATAATAGTTCCATAGTCACTCCTTCCAGAGAAAGTATGAAACGAGCAGCAGTCGTTCTCGTCCTCGTTTCTTTGTCTTCAGTGGAAAGTGTTCGTCCTCGCGTCTCGGAAGTGACTGTATAGTGCAAGTGGATCTTATCTTCAGATCTCGGAGCCAAGTGAAGGTCACAGAAACGACGTAAGTGTTCCAATAGACGTTTAGCCATGCTTGAGTCTACGTTAGCAGTGTCCACATTCTATACATAGGCACATGGTAGTTTGTTTGTGAAATGGTGTAATCTACCTTATGGTTTAATTTGTCATCTCCTGAAAGGTTTAGTATGCAGGGAATTAATTGTCTATTTTACGAAAAATCCGTAACTGTGATTTGTTCGAAGTCTTTGGAAAATACTTTGTGTTTACCTTAGGGTTAGTTTTTACCCCTAAGCTGATTTTTAAGGGACTTAAATTAATATTTACGAATGATCC
>NC_087213.1:52522183-52524683 GCF_015104395.2 Macrobrachium nipponense | reverse complement strand
CGAAGACCTACCGCCACCAGCCAATAGTAGATCAGCATGGGGCAGACCCCCTGCTGTCAACTCCAAATATAAACGAGGACGGACACCGCTTCAAGATCAGTCCACCCTCAGCTTCCCAGCCCGAGGATGTCTGGCAGCTCCAGACGAAAGCTCGCTTGCTTCAAGAAAGAGAGAGAGAGAGAGAGAGAGAGAGAGAGAGAGAAGAGACATATATATATATATCGTTAAATGACTTTGATAACTATGGTATCATAGTTTATCTGTAAAATTCAAATATATACACCAATTTTGACTCTGTATTTGATCATGACCTCCATAGGCGCTCTACTAGCCTGTCTAAGTAGCACGGAAAAAGCCGCTATTCGGAAAATAGAGAAGAATCTCTACAAGTGTAATGCTGCTGAAGTAGCCATTACTTTTAATAAAATAATAATAATAATAATAATTAGAAATTTATCCAGTGGAATTTTGCTTACCTGGACAAATTCCTACATTATTATTATTATTATTATTATTATTATTATTATTATTATTATTTAATAATAATAATAATAATAATAATAAGTAGAAATTTATCTAGTAGAATTTTGCTGACCTGGATAAATTCCTACATTATTATTATTATTATTATTATTATTATTATTATTATTATTATTATTATTACATGTAAATCCTCCATGGAATAGAATGCCTTTAGGAAATAACATATAAAAATATGAATCAACAAATGAACATTCGAACCTAATGTAAACATGAACCCACAATCCTTAATTCCCCCTCCCCTCCCCTTCTCCTCCCTCCCCTCCCCTTCTTCCTTCCTCCCCTCCCCTCCGCTTCCCCCAACCTCCTCGACGATGCACCCCGTAAATTCCTGATTTTAATCGCCTTAGCTCTGAGTCTAGGAAAGCGACCGATGTCATGGGGTATATAATGGTTTTAATGAGACCTAATTACTCGAAGGGGAGAGAGTTCGCCTCTTTCTGTGAATTCAACTTTCGAGTATCAAAGTCATCGGATATCGTTCTAGCAATTAAAGATTGTATTTCTCTCTCTCTCTCTCTCTCTCTCTCTCTCTCTTTTTATACAACACATCCCATTATGGGAAAGTCTTTACGTACAAGATATGTGACACGTGGAATAAACTGCCTCTAGAATCTGTAAACAGCAACAGTGTGGAAGAGTTTAAAAGAAAGCTAGACAAAATCATTAGGAGGACACTGCGAATGCACAGTAAAACCTGCTCCTACAGATAAGTGAGCACACAATGTCTCCTCTTAGGATGGACTAACAAGTCTTTGAGACATCCTAATCCTTGTGACTCCTTGTAATGTATTATTCAAGCCGCAGCAAATATCCTTTAATATCTCATTCTTCTCTGTCCGCTGGGCGATGGTTCGAACCCACGAGAGGACGAAATTATTGTTAACTAAAAAATTCCCCCTTGGTTCACATATATGAAAAATATATTAATTCTGAGGTAGAGCGAATCCGATATTAAAGGATATTTGTAGCTCGAATAATTTATATGAATCACGGTGATGCGATAATTATTCATATATAATATATATATATATATATATATATATATATATAATCTATGAATTTAAACGTATATATCAACATTGCTAAGATCCTATTTGAATTAAGAAAAAAAATTAGCCTGCAAGCCAAACACGTCGGACACATTTGGCCATTCAGCCCTGAAAGAAGTGGTAAGGAGGGAGTTTGGAGTGGTTGGGTAGATAGATAATAATAATAATAATAATAATAATAATAATAATAATAATAATAATAATAATGTGCTACTAGAAACAGCGCACATAGTAACGAAAGTGATGGACTGCTAAGGAGGCTGGAGGCAACCTAGTAGAATCCCACACTATAAAAACCACCCAGTCGAACAGGATGGCTGTGACAGACACAATAATAATAATAATAATAATAATAATAATAATAATAATAATAATAATAATAATCCTAGAAACGGCGCACACAGTAAGTAAAGTGATGGACTCCTAAGGAGGCAGGATGCAACCCGGAACCCCACACTATGAATATCACCCAGTCGAATTGGAGGACTGTGATAGAGCAAAAAAAAAAAAAATAAATAATAATAATAATAATAACAATAATAATGATGATGATGATGATGATTAGGCCTCTTCCACATAGATACGTGTTCATCATAAAAATTTAATCAGTAATGGAAAATGATTTATGACTTTAGTGCAGCACAAGACATAATTTTTAAAGCTATTCCAGTCTTCTAAATCTAAATCATCAAAAAAGAAAAATACGTAACTTTGACAGATCCAGCATCTAAAATACATTCCAATTTACACGAAATTCTCACGGAGAACTGGAACTGGACTTGGAATATAGGCTTTAGGCCGAAGGCCAAGCGCTGGGACCTATGATGATGAGGTTAGTCAGAGCTGAAAGTGAAACTGTGTGCACGAAGGTTTTAATGGCGTAACAGGAGAAACACCTCAAAGCAGTT
>NC_087213.1:52509193-52521683 GCF_015104395.2 Macrobrachium nipponense | reverse complement strand
CTCCCGGCTCCTCAATAGATAGATGACTCACAGTTGCCTTTGTAAGCAGAACAGCCTCATTCGGTTTTCAATTTTTCTCTTTAATATTTCGGAGACTGGCTGCACGGAGAGAGAGAGAGAGAGAGAGAGAGAGAGAGAGATTCCGTAAGTGATTGGGACAAGAGAGAGAGAGAGAGATATAGAGAGAGATTTTGTAATGAATGACTAGGGCAAAAAAGAGAGAGAGAGAGATTCCGTAAGTGATTGGGACAAGAGAAGAGAGAGAGAGAGAGAGAGAGAGAGATTTGTAATGATGACTAGGGCAAAAAAAGAGAGAGAGAGAGATTCCGTAAGTGATTGGGACAAGAGAGAGAGAGAGAGAGAGAGAGAGAGAGAGAGAGAGAGAGAGAGAGAGTTTGTAATGAGTGACTGGGGCAAAAAACAGAGAGAGAGGGGGGGGGGGGGGGGGGTGGCCGGGTTGGAGACAGAGTTTGCAATGGGTGAATAAGACGAGAGAGAGAGAGAGAGATTTTCGTAAAGAGTGGCTTGGACAAGAAAAAACAAGAGAGAGAAAGACAGTGTTGGGTAATGAGTGACTAAGGCAAAAAACGAGAGAGAGGGAGAGATAGTTCTTTGTAATGAGTGAGTAGGGCAAAAAACAATAGAGAGAAAGACTCCGTAAGTGACTGAGGCAAGAAAAACAAGAGAAAGAGAGAGAGAGAGAGAGAGAGAGAGAGAGAGAGAGAGAGAGAGAGAGAGAGAGAGAGTTCTTGCCTTTAAAAACAGAACATCCTCCGTCCGTCAGTTCTCAAATATTTCGGGAACTGGCTTCAAGGTGATACTCCGATTGAACACGAAAGTTCAGGTGTAACTGGACAATTTGAATTGCTATTAGTGTGAGCGTATGCTCACACTATTAGCGAGAAAGAGAGAAAGAGAGAGAGAGAGAGAGAGAGGTGGCTGAAAAAGACTATGAAAGCGAGGGTTAGCTAGCTCCCTCCCTGTAGATAATCCCCTCCTCTCTCTCTCTCTCTCTCTCTCTCTCTCTCTCTCTCTCTCTCTCTCTCTCCTCTTACTCATAATTTTTTCACCCATTTTCCCAAATTTTGAACCCAGGCCTTGAGTTTCAAAGGAAATATTGAAATCTTGGCGTCTCTAATACGCAATTTCTACTTTAAAACTAATCCCAAATCTCTCTCTCTCTCTCTCTCTCCTCTTACCCCTTACTCATACCTTATTCACCAATTTACCCAAATTTTTAACCCAGGCCTTTATTTTATAAGGAAATGTTGCATTCTTGTCGTCTCTAATACGTAATTTCTACATTAAAACTCATCCCAAATCTCTCTCTCTCTCTCTCTCTCTCTCTCTCTCTCTCTCTCTCTCTCTCTCTCATACCATTTTCATACAGCCCCACCGCCTCCTCTCTATTTGGCTGGTGGTGCCGACATTTCCCTTCTCTATTCGAGAAACAGGATCTCCATTGTTGTTCCTCTTCCTACCTTCCCACCCAAGTTAAAGCTGACGCCCTTTGGAGGTCCTCCTTGGAGGTCCCCCTAGGAGGTCCCCCTCGGAAATATGTAGATGCCCGGCCTCTAAGGAGGAGAAGTAGTAGGTCTCGCAATAAAGGTCGTCCTCAGCGGCTGAGAGAATAGCATTTAATGTTTTATTTGGCGGTTTGGTTGGTGGGGGGGGGGGGGGGGGGGGGGCGTGATCAAGGCCGTGTTCGGGTCCCCCGGGGTGAATATTCCATGGGTCTCCTAATTGGCAAGAGTATATTCGGTGCGAGTTGTCAGTCAGACGATGCCCTGTTTATTTGACGCCTGTCAATCTTCATTTCTGGGGGTTTTTGATCTCTCTCTCTCTCTATCGCTCTCTCTCTCTCTCGTGACGGACCCTCGTCAGGAGCTGACATCTTAGAACTGGCCGTCAATGAAGAGTTTGTGCAACAGTGAGGCAGCACCGAAGACTGATCGTAAACAATGATTCTTCTTCTTCTACAACAATTTGCAGATAAGGAGACTTTGCGTGGGATTTTGTCAGCCACAGAATACCGATAGTTTTTCGTCTTATATTTTCTTCTGGTATTTTTCTGTTGAGATTTTTGAGACGAGAAACGAGGAATTGGGTTAACCGGAGACGCTAACGTGAATAGGATGCCTATTCCTCATTTAGAGTCGATGTAAGAAATGATAAACGCAATTGCACAACTAAAGATCGACGAAAAACCTTAAGTCGTCTTCATGGTGAAAATGTCGGTGTCAGAGGTCCTTTATTCCTGACACTGTTTGGACTTTGGAATAGACTCCCTACTGAGGATGTCGTGCAATTGGAAATTCAAATAATAATAATAATAATAATTAATAATAACAATAATAATAATAATAATAATAATAATAATAATAATAATAATAATTAAAGTCTTTGGAAGCTTGAATATAAAATCAGTAGTCCCTTTGGTGGACTTGTTCCAAATGAATAGGGTACATCTTCTGAATATAATAATAATAAAAAAAAAATAATAATAATAATAATAATAAATAATAATAATAACAATAATAATAATAATAATAATATAATAATAATAATATAATAATAATAATAATTATTATTATTATTTTATTAAAAGTAATGGCTACTTCAGCAGCGTTACACTTGTAGAGATTCTTCTCTATTTTGCGAATAGCGGCTTTTTCAGTGCTACTTAAACAGGCTAGTAAGCGCCTATAGAGGTCATGGTAAAATACAGGGTCAAAATAGGTGTATATATTTGAATTTTACAGATAAACTATGATACCATAGTCATCAAAGTCATTAACGATTTTCTCTCTCTCTCTCTCTCTCTCTCTCCTCTCCTCTCTCTCTCTCTCTCTCTCTCTCTCTCTCTTTTTTCTTAAAGCGAGCTTTCGTCTGGAGCTGCCAGACATCCTCGGGCTGGGAAGCTGAGGGTGGACTGATCTTGGTGCGGTGTCCGTCCTCCTTATATCTGTGGTTGACAGCAGGGGGTCTGCCCCATGCTTGTCTCCTATTGGCTGGTGGCGGTGAGTCTTGTTTTCATTGGCTGCCTGAGCCAGGTCTCAAGCCACTTTCTTCTTCGGGCCGATGGTTGCGTTTGCAGCATATCCTGCAGCCGCCTGGACCTCCTAAGCGGCGCTGTAACATTGATGGGCGTTGCGCTACGCTGTGGGACGTCACGGCTACTTTGATTTCCATCGGCTGCAGGAGTACCTCGTTCGGGGGCGTTGTCATCCATAGAGTTGTCATGATCGGTGGTGTCATTGTTGGTGGCAGGTCTTCTCATACTCGTAGGGAGGAGAAATTCTTCCTGCGTCGTATTCGAGTAGGTTTTATTTTGCTGGATGAGTAGCGCCTCCAGCAGGCGCAACCGACGGGCATCAGGGGCCTTCCCGATGATCTTCGTGTTCTTTAGATGACATCTCGGGAGATGGCCTCGTGATGTTTGGTGCGGGCGTGATTCTTTATAGCCCCCTCTTGGGTCGTGGCACGAGAGTCTCTTCGACAGTCGCATGGTAGTCATACCTACGTAGGCGCCGCTGCATTCGCGGACTGGGCATGTATATTGGTACACTACATGCGTCTGCTTCAGGGGTTCTTGTACCTGTGGAGAGGGGTTATTTTTCATAATAAGATCGCGCGTCCTCCGATTCTGGTAATATATGATTAGGTCGATATTCTTGGTGTCGTCAGTCGGGGATACATTATCGGAAATAATTTTCTTAATGGCGTCCTCTTCTTCACGGTAATGGGAACTCATGAAGGCTTTGTAGTACAGCTTGATATTATCCTGTGGGTGGGGCTGCAGGCTCTCACTACCGTACTATTTCTCCAGGGCTGTGGCAGACTTCCTTGCTGATTAATTTATTTGTGTACCCGTTATTCACAAGTACTTGGGAGGCACGGTCGAGTTACTGGTAAGTGTCCTGCCAGGTTGAACAGGGGGAGAGGGCCCTCCTGACGAAGGGCCTGATGGTGGTGCTTTTGAATCTGGCGGGGCACTCGCTGTCTCCGTTGAGGCAAAGTCCTAAATTGGTTTTCTTTGTGTACACTGAAGTACGGAGACCGTCTTCCGTCTTGCTTACAAGGACGTCGAGGAAGGAGCCGATCGTCGGAGCTGCGTTCGACTGTGTAATTCAGCACACTACACTGCTGAAATGCTTGACGGAGGGCTTCTACCTCATCCTCGGCGTCGACTTGCACAAAGATGTCGTCAATATAACGTCCATATCTGCGGGGTTGCTGCATCCTGGCGAAGACCCGTTCCTCCACAGGTGCCCATATAAAAGTTAGCGAAGAGAACCCCAGTGGGGAGCCCATCGCCACGCCGTCCTTTTGGCGGAACATCTGGCCACGGTGGGTGGAGAAAGGGGCCTTCTTGGTGCATATCTCCAGCAGCGTACGGAGCGAGGCTTCCGGTATGTTGAGGGGGTCGCCGTCGACTGATTCCTGTAGACACGATCAAGGATTATATCTATGGTTTCGTCGACAGGCACGTTCGTAATAGGGACTCTACATCCAGCGAGGCGATAATCCCGGTACCAGGGGCGTCCTTGATGGCTTCTAAGAACTCTGCCGAAGACTGCAGGCTGTACCGACTCGGACGTAAGGGGTCAAAATTTGGTTGAGGCGTTTAGCCAAGGCGTACGTAGGGGCGGGCGTCTGGCTGATGATCGGCCGGAGGGGGTTTCCTTGTTTGTGGGTTTTTACATTGCCATATAATAACCCAGGCTGTAGTCTCCTTGTATGGGCGGGAGGTGCACAGCATTTGTTGCAGCATTCACTGCGTTGATGACTCCGTTAGCCTCCCTCTTGATGTCGTCTGTCGGGTTCCTCGTCAGGCGCTCGAACTTGCTCTCGTCAGACAAAATAGCATCCAGCTTCTCGTGATATTCGGCAGTATCAATCAAGACGAAGGCTGCTGTCTTGTCCGCGCGTCGCACCGTATGTTCACTTTCCTCTTCAGTTCCTTCGCTGCTTTCTTCATCTCCTTGGTGAGGATCCCGCTGGAGTGCGAGCCCCTCTCTGTAAGAGCTTCAGCAAGTAGGAGGGGTGTTTAAGGGCGTCGGTAGTTCATCAGGTGCTCCGGGCTTCGAGTTGCTGATGGAGTCTAGGAGCAACTCGATTTCGAGTTCTCTTGTCATGAGGCCTGGGTCTCGAATGAAGTGGCAATTAAGACCCAGCTTCAGAAGGGCGTCTTGATCGGAGTGGGGTCGTAATCGGTAAGGTTAATGTATCCTTGGGTTCGTTCAGGATGCGGAGTTTGCCGCCGTTCAGGGAGATGAGCTTTCGCAGGCACTCTCATCCGCTGTTTCATGTCGTCCTCCAACTAAGGCGGACGAGGCTTCTCTCGATGTTCCCAGGGTACGTTGGTTCCTCTCCTACTGGGTTGTCTACATCCATGGGTATGTCACGTTCAGGTTTTATTTTCAAATTCGGTGTCGTCCAGTCCATGACTACCTTCCTCTCGAAGGGCACCCGAGGACGTACTGCTATAGGTTCCTCTCCTACTCCACTGGTGCCGGGGCTGCTTCTCACTCTCTCCCACTCCTGCCGCAGTCTCTTGGTCTCGTTCTGGAGGGCACGCAGTTCGGTAGTCTTGATCGCTATTTACCGCTGTAGAAGGGATTTTCTATAGCTCCTGGTGTCCTCATTATTTCTGGCTGACGGGTCGTGTAGCCGAATATTAGTGTACTTAGGAAGCAGACCCTCTCTCAAGCATACTTTATTAAAAGTAATGGCTACTTCAGCAGCGTTACACTTGTAGAGATTCTTCTCTATTTTGCGAATAGCGGCTTTTTCAGTGCTACTTAAACAGGCTAGTAGAGCGCCTATAGAGGTCATGGTAAAATACAGGGTCAAAATAGGTGTATATATTTGAATTTTACAGATAAACTATGATACCATAGTCATCAAAGTCATTAACGTTTTCTTTTCTCTCTCTCTCTCTCTCTCTCTCTCTCTCTCTCTCTCTCTCTTTTTCTTAAAGCGAGCTTTCGTCTGGAGCTGCCAGACATCCTCGGGCTGGGAAGCTGAGGGTGGACTGATCTTGGTGCGGTGTCCGTCCTCCTTATATCTGTGGTTGACAGCAGGGGGTCTGCCCCATGCTTGTCTCCTATTGGCTGGTGGCGTGAGTCTTGTTTTCATTGGCTGCCTGAGCCAGGTCTCAGCCACTTTCTTCGGGCCGATGGTTGCGTTGCAGCATATCCTGCAGCCGCCTGGACCTCCTAAGCGGCGCTGTAACATTGATGGGCGTTGCGCTACGCTGTGGGGACGTCACGGCTACTTTGATTTCCATCGGCTGCAGGAGTACCTCGTTCGGGGGCGTTGTCATCCATAGAGTTGTCATGATCGGTGGTGTCATTGTTGGTGGCAGGTCTTCTCATACTCGTAGGGAGGAGAAATTCTTCCTGCGTCGTATTCCAGAGTAGTTTTATTTGCTGGTATGAGTAGCGCCTCCAGCAGGCGCAACCGACGGGCATCAGGGGCCTTCCCGATGATCTTCGTGTTCTTTATGATGACATCTCGGGAGATGGCCTCGTGATGTTTGGTGCGGGCGTGATTCTTTATAGCCCCCTCTTGGGCGTGGCACGAGAGTCTCTTCGACAGTCGCATGGTAGTCATACCTACGTAGGCGCCGCTGCATTCGCGGACTGGGCATGTATATTGGTACACTACATGCGTCTGCTTCAGGGGTTCTTGTACCTGTGGAGAGGGGTTATGGTTATTTTTCATAATAAGATCGCGCGTCCTCCGATTCTGGTAATATATGATTAGGTCGATATTCTTGGTGTCGTCAGTCGGGGATACATTATCGGAAATAATTTTCTTAATGGCGTCCTCTTCTTCACGGTAATGGAACTCATGAAGGCTTTGTAGTACAGCTTGATATTATCCTGGGGCGGGGCTGCGGGCTCTCACTACCGTACCATTTCTCCAGGGCTGTGCGGACTTCCTAGCTGATTAATTTATTTGAGTACCCATTATTCACAAGTACTTGGGAGGCGCGGTCGAGTTCCTGGTGAGTGTCCTGCCAGGTTGAGCAGTGGGAGAGGGCCCTCCTGACGAAGGCCCTGACGGTGGTGCTTTTGAATCTGGCGGGGCACTCGCTGTCTCCGTTGAGGCAAAGTCCTAAATTGGTTTTCTTTGTGTAGACTGAAGTACGGAGACCGTCTTCCGTCTTGCTTACAAGGACGTCGAGGAAGGGGAGCCGATCGTCGGAGCTGCGTTCGACTGTGTAATTCAGCACACTACACTGCTGAAATTGCTTGACGGAGGGCTTCTACCTCATCCTCGGCGTCGACTTGCACAAAGATGTCGTCAATATAACGTCCATATCTGCGGGGTTGCTGCATCCTGGCGAAGACCCGTTCCTCCACGGTGCCATATATTAAGTTGCGAAGAGAACCCCCAGTGGGGAGCCCATCGCCACGCCGTCCTTTTGGCGGAACATCTGGCCACGGTGGGTGGAGAAAGGGGCCTTCTTGGTGCATATCTCCACCCACCGTGGCCAGATGTTCCGCCAAAAGGACGGCGTGGCGATGGGCTCCCCACTGGGGGTTCTCTTCGCTAACTTTTATATGGGCACCGTGGAGGAACGGGTCTTCGCCAGGATGCAGCAACCCCGCAGATATGGACGTTACATTGACGACATCTTTGTGCAAGTCGACGCCGAGGATGAGGTAGAAGCCCTCCGTCAAGCATTTCAGCAGTGTAGTGTGCTGAATTACACAGTCGAACGCAGCTCCGACGATCGGCTCCCTTCCTCGACGTCCTTGTAAGCAAGACGGAAGACGGTCTCCGTACTTCAGTCTACACAAAGAAAACCAATTTAGGACTTTGCCTCCAACGGAGACAGCGAGTGCCCCGCCAGATTCAAAAGCACCACCGTCAGGGCCTTCGTCAGGAGGGCCCTCTCCCACTGCTCAACCTGGCAGGACACTCACCAGGAACTCGACCGCGCCTCCCAAGTACTTGTGAATAATGGGTACTCAAATAAATTAATCACAAGGAAGTCCGCACAGCCCTGGAGATATGGTACGATAGTGAGAGCCCGCAGCCCGCCCCCAGGATAATATCAAGCTGTACTACAAAGCCTTCATGAGTTCCCATTACCGTGAAGAAGAGGACGCCATTAAGAAATTATTTCCGATAATGTATCCCCGACTGACGACACCAAGAATATCGACCTAATCATATATTACCAGAATCGGAGGACGCGCGATCTTATTATGAAAAATAACCCTTCTCCACGGTACAAGAACCCTGAAGCAGACGCATAGTGTACCAATATACATGCCCAGTCCGCGAATGCAGCGGCGCCTACGTAGGTATGACTACCATGCGACTGTTGAAGAGACTCTCGTGCCACGCCCAAGAGGGGCTATAAGAATCACGCCCGCACCAAACATCACGAGGCCATCTCCCGAGATGTCATCATAAAGAACACGAAGATCATCGGGAAGGCCCCTGATGCCCGTCGGTTGCGCCTGCTGGAGGCGCTACTCATCCAGCAAATAAAACCTACTCTGAATACGACGCAGGAAGAATTTCTCCTCCCTACGAGTATGAGAAGACCTGCCACCACATGACACCACCGATCATGACAACTCTATGGATGACAACGCCCCCGAACGAGGTACTCCTGCAGCCGATGGAAATCAAGTAGCCGTGACGTCCCACAGCGTAGCGCAACGCCCATCAATGTTACAGCGCCGCTTAGAGGTCCAGGCGGCTGCAGATATGCTGCAACGCAACCATCGGCCCGAAGAAAGTGGCTTGAGACCTGGCTCAGGCAGCCAATGAAACAAGACTCACCGCCACCAGCCAATAGAGACAAGCATGGGGCAGACCCCTGCTGTCAACCACAGATATAAGGAGGACGGACACCGCACCAAGATCAGTCCACCTCAGCTTCCCAGCCCGAGGATGTCTGGCAGCTCCAGACGAAAGCTCGCTTTAAGAAAAAGAGAGAGAGAGAGAGAGAGAGAGAGAGAGAGAGAGAGAGAGAAAATCGTTAATGACTTTGATGACTATGGTATCATAGTTTATCTGTAAAATTCAAATATATACACCTATTTTGACCCTGTATTTTACCATGACCTCTATAGGCGCTCTACTAGCCTGTTTAAGTAGCACTGAAAAAGCCGCTATTCGCAAAATAGAGAAGAATCTCTACAGTGTAACGCTGCTGAAGTAGCCATTACTTTTAATAAAGTATGCTTGAGAGAGGGTCTGCTTCCTAAGTACACTAATATTCGGCTACACGACCCGTCAGCCGATAAATGAGGACACCAGGAGCTTTAGAAAATCCCTCCTACAGCGGTAAATAGCGATCAAGACTACCGAACTGCGTGCCCTCCAGAACGAGACCAAGAGACTGCGGCAGGAGTGGGAGAGAGTGAGAAGCAGCCCCGGCACCAGTGGAGTAGGAGAGGAACCTATAGCAGTACGTCCTGGTGCCCTTCGAGAGGAAGGTAGTCATGGACTGGACGACACCGAATTTGAAAATCCTGAACGTGACATATCCCATGGATGTAGACTACCCAGTAGAGAGGAACCAACGTACCCTGGGAACATCGAGAGAAGCCTCGTCCGCCTTCAGGAGGACGACATGAAACAGCGGATGAGAGGTGCCCTGCGAAAGCTCATCTCCCTGAACGGCGGCAAAACTCCGCAATCCCTGAACGAACCCAAGGATACATTAACCTTACCGATTACGACCCCACTCCCGATCAAGACGCCCTTCTGAAGCTGGGTCTTAATTGCCACTTCATTTCGAGACCCAGGCCTCATGACAAGAGACTCGAAATCGCGTTGCTCCTAGACTCCATCCAGCAACTCGAAGCCCGGACACCGTGAGAACTACCGACGCCCTTCACCCCTCCTACTTGCTGAAGCTCTTACAGAGAGGGGCTCGCACTCCAGCGGGATCCTCACCAAGGAGATGAAGAAAGCAGCGAAGGAACTGAAGGAGAAAGTGAACATCACGGTGCGACGCGCGGACAAGACAGCAGCCTTCGTCTTGATTGATACTGCCGATATCACGAGAAGCTGGATGCTATTTTGTCTGACGAGAGCAAGTTCGAGCGCCTGACGAGGAACCCGACAGACGACATCAAGAGGGAGGCTAACGGAGTCATCAACGCAGTGAATGCTGCAACAAATGCTGTGCACCTCCCGCCCATACAAGGAGACTACAGCCTGGGTTTATTTATATGGCAATGTAAAAACCCACAAACAGGAAGGAAACCCCCTCCGGCCGATCATCAGCCAGACGCCCGCCCCTACGTACGCCTTGGCTAAACGCCTCAACCAAATTTTGACCCCTTACGTCCGAGTCGGTACAGCCTGCAGTCTTCGGCAGAGTTCTTAGAAGCCATCAAGGACGCCCCTGGTACCGGGATTATCGCCTCGCTGGATGTAGAGTCCCTATTTACGAAACGTGCCTGTCGACGAAACCATAGATATAATCCTTGATCGTGTCTACAGGAATCAGTCGACGGCGCCCCTCACATACCGGAAGCCTCGCTCCGTACGCTGCTGGAGATATGCACCAAGAAGGCCCCTTTCTCCTACCCACCGTGGCCAGATGTTCCGCCAAAAGGACGGCGTGGCGATGGCTCCCCACTGGGGTTCTCTTCGCTACTTTTATATGGGCACCGTGGAGGAACGGGTCTTCGCCAGGATGCAGCAACCCCGCAGATATGGACGTTATATTGACGACATCTTTGTGCAAGTCGACGCCGAGGATGAGGTAGAAGCCCTCCGTCAAGCATTTCAGCATGTAGTGTGCTGAATTACACAGTCGAACGCAGCTCCGACGATCGGCTCCCCTTCCTCGTACGTCCTTGTAAGCAGACGGAAGACGGTCTCCGTACTTCAGTCTACAGAAACAAAGAAAACCAATTTAGGACTTTGCCTCAACGGAGACAGCGAGTGCCCCGCCAGATTCAAAAGCACCACCGTCAGGGCCTTCGTCAGGAGGGCCCTCTCCCACTGCTCAACCTGGCAGGACACTCACCAGGAACTCGACCAGCGCCTCCCAAGTACTTGTGAATAATGGGTACTCAAATAAATTAATCAGCAAGGAAGTCCGCACAGCCCTGGAGAAATGGTACGGTAGTGAGAGCCCGCAGCCCCGCCCCAGGATAATATCAAGCTGTACTACAAAGCCTTCATGAGTTCCCATTACCGTGAAGAAGAGGACGCCATTAAGAAAATTATTTCCGATAATGTATCCCCGACTGACGACACCAAGAATATCGACCTAATCATATATTACCAGAATCGGAGGACGCGCGATCTTATTATGAAAAATAACCCCTCTCCACAGGTACAAGAAACCCCTGAAGCAGACGCATGTAGTGTACCAATATACATGCCCAGTCCGCGAATGCAGCGGCGCTACGTAGGTATGACTACCATGCGACTGTGAAGAAGACTCTCGTGCCACGCCCAAGAGGGGGCTATAAAGAATCACGCCCGCACCAAACATCACGAGGCCATCTCCCGAGATGTCATCATAAAGAACACGAAGATCATCGGGAAGGCCCCTGATGCCCGTCGGTTTGCGCCTGCTGGAGGCGCTACTCATCCAGCAAATAAAACCTACTCTGAATACGACGCAGGAAGAATTTCTCCTCCCTACGAGTATGAGAAGACCTGCCACCAACAATGACACCACCGATCATGACAACTCTATGGATGACAACGGCCCCGAACGAGGTACTCCTGCAGCCGATGGAAATCAAGTAGCCGTGACGTCCCACAGCGTAGCGCAACGCCCATCAATGTTACAGCGCCGCTTAGGAGTCCAGGCGGCTGCAGATATGCTGCAACGCAACCATCGGCCCGAAGAAAGTGCCTTGAGACCTGGCTCAGGCAGCCAATGAAAACAAGACTCACCGCCACCAGCCAATAGGAGACAAGTATGGGGCAGACCCCCTGCTGTCAACCACAGATATAAGGGGAGGACGGACACCGCACCAAGATCAGTCCCACCCTCAGCTTCCCAGCCCGAGGATGTCTGGCAGCTCCAGACGAAAGCTCGCTTTAAGAAAAAGTAGAGAGAGAGAGAGAGAGAGAGAGAGAAAAGAAAATCGTTAATGACTTTGATGACTATGGTATCATAGTTTATCTGTAAAACATTCAAATATATACACCTATTTTGACCCTGTATTTTACCATGACCTCTATAGGCGCTCTACTAGCCTGTTTAGTAGCACTGAAAAAGCCGCTATTCGCAAATAGAGAAGAATCTCTACAAGTGTAACGCTGCTGAAGTAGCCATTACTTTTAATAAGTATGCTTGAGAGAGGGTCCTGCTTCCTAAGTATATTATTATTATTATTATTATTATTATTATTATTATTATTATTATTATTATTTTTTAACCAAACAAAAACTTCTTTCAGTTTTCTTCTGAAGATTGAAAAAGAAACCCACAAAATCACTTTGTAACTTGTTTACTTCTAAGTATTTACATTTAATTTTA
>NC_087213.1:52499193-52501693 GCF_015104395.2 Macrobrachium nipponense | reverse complement strand
TGTTACCAGTGGTCATTTCCAGGGCTTTTTTTGTTACTAGTGGTCATTTCCAGGGCTTTTTTTGTTGCCAGTGGTCATTTCCAGGGCTTTTTTTGTTACTAGTGGTCATTTCCAGGCTTTTTTTTGTTACTAGTGGTCATTTTCAGGGCTGATTCCGTTACTACTGGCCACTTCCAGGGCTGTTTTTGTTACTAGTGGTAATTTCCTGGGCTGATTTCGTTACTACTGGCCACTTCCAGGGCTGTTTTTGTTACTGGTGGTCATTTCCAGGGCTAAATTCGTTACTAGTGGATCATTTCCAGGACTCTTTTCGTTACTGGTCGTCATTTCCAGAGCTGATTTCTCACTAGTGGTCATTTCCAGGGCTGATTCCGTTTCTAGTGGTTCATTTCCAGGCCTGTTTTAGTTACCAGAGGTTATTTCCAGGGCTGATTTCGTCACTATTGGCCATTTCCAGGGACGAATTAGTGGCTAGTAATCATTTCCAGGACCGATTTCCTTATCAGGTATCATTTCCAGGGCTGATGTCGTGACTAGCAGGGCCAATTTCTTTATTAAGTTTCATTTCCAGTGCCAATTCCAGTACTAGTAGTCATTTCCATGTCTGATTTCGTGGCTAGTAATTATTTCCAGATTTCATGGCTAGTAATCATTTCCATTTTGAATTTCATGGCTAGTATGAATTTCCAGGGCCTGTTTCAGGGCGGGCCATAGATCATTTGGAAAGTAAATCCACGGTAGTATGACTGATCTTGTTATTTAAAATATAAAAGAAAGCAGAAAGCTCTCGATGACCTGCACGGTTCTCCTTGCTAACAGATTGACAAGGAGAACCGTGGAGGACATCGAAAGCTTTCTGCTTTTTATATATTTTAAATAACAAAAGCAAACAGTCATACTACTGTGGATTTACTTTCCCATTATATTGACTCGTGTGATTATGACTTTTCTTTGTAAAGTCAACATTACTCGGTACACATACGTTATTTAAACATCTGGTAACGAGAGGAAAACAACAAGATACCGAGGCAGTATTTCGAGGAGGTGTCCTGGGGAAGAGTTGGATATTTTCGTCCTACGAGAGAAGCTTCCTTAAACATGCAAGTATCAGGAAACGCCCACCACCCTTCTCCATCTTGACCCTTGGTGATGTTTCCAAGTCACCACATTGAAAAGAATCGTTCTCGAGTGCCAAAGAGGAATGAAGTGGCAAGAATGGAAGGGAAATAAAGGAGAACATAGGAAAGTAAAGGGAAAAGGTCCTGGTTGATGTATTATTAGGGAGACGAAACCGAAGAGGATTGAGTGACTATAGTAGATTCACATCAACCGTGCATTTGATGATGTCTAGGCCAGTCCCTTACGATGCTCCTGATTGGCTGTTGATAAGCCAATCACAGGGCTGGAAACTCTCAGTCTCTCTCGAGAGTTCCCATGGGTAGGATCTGTGTTCCACCTCTCCTGAGGGATACGTCTTTCAAAAGTATCCGTCAAAAGATGTGGAACATACATCCTACCCATGTGAGCTCTCTCGAGAGACTGAGAGTCTCCAGCCCTGTGATTGGCTTATCAACAACCAATCAGGAGCGTCGTAAGGGACTGGCCTAGACATCCAATGCACGGTTGATGTGAATCTACTATAGTACGACGTCATCGATCCTCGTATACGAAACTAGCCAACCAGAAGCGAATCCAAGGTGCTCATTTTTCTTACGCTTATTTTTTTCTTTTCATCTGAACCAGTTTTTTTTTCTCTCTCTCTTTCTCTTCCTCTTCTTTGTTGTATTATTTCAGGTGGGCCCAGAAAGGTTTTTGGATGTTCTTCATCCAGGATGGGATGTTCTTGAACCATAAATGGGATATTCTTGTTTGTTTGTTCCATAATAAGGGATATTTGTGATTTATAACAGGGGATATTCTTGATCCTTAACATGGAATATTATTGATCCATAATATGCAATATTCTTGATTCATAGCATGGAATATTCCAGATCAATAATGTTGGAATGTTCTTGATTCATACAGTGGATTTGAATTATCCATAACAGGGATATTCCTGATCCATAACAGGGATATTCTTGATCCTTAACAGGAATATTCTTGATTCATTACAGAGATATTCTTGATCTATAATGTAGAATTTTCTTGATCCATAACAGTGGATTTGCATTATCCATAACAGGATATTCTTGATCAATATCAGGGGGTATTCTTGATCCATAACCGGTATATTCTTGATCTATAATGTAGAGTATTCTTGGTCCATAGCATGGAAATATTCCTGATCCATAACAGGGATATTTTTTATCCATAATGTGGAATATTCTTGATCCATAACATTGAACTTGCATGGACCATAATAGGGATATTCTTGATCAATAATGTAGAATACTATTGTTCTATAACAGTGGATTTGCATTATCCATAACGGGGGATATTCGTGATCGATTACAGGGATATTCTTGATCCATAATGTAGAATATTCTTGATTCATAACAAT
>NC_087213.1:52471693-52486693 GCF_015104395.2 Macrobrachium nipponense | reverse complement strand
AAGTAAAGGAGTTCTTTCAAAACTCTTTTAAGCCCTCAATAAAAGACCCAAAAAAGCCTGAACGCCTTTTATTTTTGTTTTATACTTTTGATAAACGACAAATATAAAACAATATCTAAATTAAAAAAAACTTTTTCCCTTATTCCGGCGTTTAGAATAAACCTTATATTTACATTTTTTCCTTTCTTCTCCCTCTATTAAATGAGCAAAAGCATAAGGGCCATGAGAAGTCAGGAGGGCTTTTATTGTCGTCCCTGGGCACGGGCGCCAATGAGGCCTGGGGCGGGGGGGGGGGGGGGGCGTTGGGGGGGGGGGGGGGGCACTCCACCAGGCACAGAAGAGGGAGGAAAAGTGTCGAAGTGTTCTCTCTCAAAAGTGGGACAGCGCTGCAAGGGTCTAATAATAATTCTTCTCTCTCTTCATCATCTTACGTTTTCCCTTTCATTTCTCGGTTATTGCTACCATCATACTATTATTCTCCTTGCATTTTAATACATTTTTGTCTATTTGTTAATTTATTAGTGTTTTTTCCCTTTGCATCCTCTTATTTCTTTCTTATGAATAACATGATATTGTTTGGAAGCTTGAAATTCAAGTGAGGGCTCCTTTGGTGGGATTTTTCTATATGAATAGGGTTCATTTTATGCAATCATAATAATAATAATAATAATAATAATAATAATTATAAAGACAATAATAATAAAACTAAATAATTTGTCAGCATAATACATACTATATGTTGATTGATTGATTGTGTCTATTAAATCTGGCGTCACAACATCTGGGTAATTGACACCGAAATAAATTAAATAGAAAAAATTAAATTTTTAATAAATTTCATATAAAAATATCTATAAATGCATGTATATACAAATTTTGTTCATATATATAAAAGTTCTTACATAGACAATCTATGTATAATTTAAATTTGGTTGAGGAGGCCCGCCTTCCCTATGAATTTATATAACTGCTCTATATTACAATCCTTTCCAAAAATTGTAGCTAGGACAAAATTACCTATTCTGTCACGACCCCAAGACAGGAACCTATGTCTCAAATTCCCGAATCTGGGACATTCAATCAACATATGTTTCACAGTCAAGGGAAACATATGTGTAAGTCTGCACAACATCGTTTCTTGTCTCCTTGGCATATACTATATGTAAATTAATAATTAGGAATACAAGTAAGTAAAACAGAGAGAGAGAGAGAGAGAGAGAGAGAGAGAGAGAGAGAGAGAGAGAGAGAGAGAGAGAGAGAGAGGTGAATTATTCCAAAAATGAATGATTTCACAAGAAAGGGAATATAAATTTCCATGAAGACGACTTATGAATTACATTTAGCAGACTGGAATATCTTGTGGCTTGTAACTTTATAACCTCATGTTGCTGACCATGTATGTAGAATCTTGTAGAAGTCTTGTGATTCCTGAATGACCCAAGACGAACGCTGGAATCTCTCGCTACGGGCAATGAGTCACAATGAGACCTCAAACAATTTTTTTTGTGAGAGGAGAAAAAAAAGATGTACACAAACACGCCCCGTGGACACAGTTTTATTACTTGCCCATATAAAAAAAGAAAAACATTTCGGAGCCTTGTTTCGTAGGGGTAAGGGGGTCGGGGTATAGGGTATGGGGGTATACGCGAGCGGGAGAATTTTATTACATTCAATTTAGAAAAAAAAAGGGAGGAAAAAAAATTAAACGCCATTCTTTGAAGTACGCTCCGCGCGTTTCAAATAACATTCCCATTTTATTTATCAATGCTCCACAGGCGGAGAGAGAGAGAGAGAGAGAGAGAGAGAGGCGGAAAGACAGCCAGAGAGTCGAGTGACGGAGAGAGATGAGAGAGAGAGAGAGAGAGAGAGAGAGAGAGAGAATCAGAGAGACGAAGAGAGAGAGAGAAAGATAGAATGAGAGAAATAGAGAGAGAGAGAGAGGGAGGAGAGAGAGAGAGAGAGAGAGAGAGAGAGAGAGAGAGAGTGATACTGTGAGAGACAGAGTGGTAGCGAGAGAGAGAATGAGAGAGAGAGAGGAAGACAGCACTCGTGGGCGAGAGAGAAAGAGAGAAAGTGACAAACAGAGAGAGAGAGAGCCTAATGTGCTTTCAGCTGGAGTAAGGAATAATTAAGGTTACACATACACAAACAAACACACACACACACAAACACATCTTTCTTCCTCTGCCTTTCAATTGTCTGTTGCTTCCATTTCATTGTTCGTCTTTGTATTCGTCTATTTGCGTTTGACTGTTTGTCATTGTTATTCATTATTTAGTAAATATTTTCCTTTGATTTTTATTTTGTCTTCTTCTTCTTCTTCTTCTTCTTCTTCTTCTTCTTATTATTATTATTATTATTATTATTATTATTATTATTATTATTATTAATCTCTCGTCCTGTAGCCTTGGCCCATTCTTGGCATTTGGGAAGTGGGGGAGTGCTTTTGGAACGTGTCCTCCTCCTCCTCCTCCTCCTCCTCCTCTCTGATGACCTAAAGTGCGAATCAGGTACCTGATATTCAGGTGACTGTGGTAGGTGGCCACTGGGATGGTAGTAGGGTAGGGGTGGCAATCACATTCACAAAGAGACTCGCTTTAAACCTGGAAACTGGAATGGCTGGAATTTTTGGAATCAACCCCAATCCAAAATATTGCGTTTGAATGAATTGTATTCCTTTTAATTTATTAAAACAGTTTTATTTTTTTTATTTATTACCTTTTATTGGTTGAGGTTGGCCCCAAAACATTCCAGCCCCTTCCAGCTTCCGCGACTCTCTTTCGGAGAGCGACTGCCATTCCAGTTTCCAGCGATTTTTATTGGAATGCAATTGCTAACCCCACCCTATTAGTACCGTCCCAGTTACGACTATTCCAGCCACTTAACCAACAGGTACCTCATTCAGTGCAGGTCATCAGAGACTCAAAAGGAATTGAACGATACTTGAGTCTGTCGCGATATCCCAATTTTATATATTTATATATATTTATATATATATACAAACAATTATTTATTAACGAATACTGTAAGGACTGATCATATAATGTTTTGTGCCCCTTGAGTCTAGCCACTATTTTACAAGAATATCGAGAGAGAGAGAGAGAGAGAGAGAGAGAGAGAGAGAGAGAGAGAGAGAGATCGTGAACTTTCCAGCAGAAGTGGTGGGAAGGGCTCTGCAATAAAGTTCTCAAGTGACAGACTCGCCAAGATAAATGACCTTTGACTTAACACTGAGCTGTAAATAACGGGGAGGATGCCACCTGTTCTCTCTCTCTCTCTCTCTCTCTCTCTCTCTCTCTCTCTCTCTCTCTCTCTCTCTCTTAAAGCAAGAGGCTTGGGCACATGCACGTAGGAACGCTGGTCAACTTTACGGCAAGATGATTGACCGCTGAAACTGTCCTCTCTCTCTCTCTCTCTCCTCTCTCTCTCTCTCTCTCTCTCTCTCTCTCTCATGAATATCTTGGTAACTACCTCTCTCTCTCTCTCTCTCTCTCTCTCTCTCTCTCTCTGGCGTAGAAGTTGACACACTCATGGCATTTCCAAGTCAAATGCAAGAGTGTTTAGCACAAGCTTTGCTTCTCCAAATACCAGCAGTGACTGAAAATTTGGCAAAAGATTAAAGAATCTATCAGCTTGGAAGGTGGGGGTTGGGGGGGGTGGGGGAAATCTAGTAGGTTTTACCTCAATCACCGTCCGAAAGCAGCCCGCATTCCTGGAAGGCGGAGGGATAATCTTCTCTTCATGGGAACTGGAATACGAGACAAAACCGTTGATACGTTTTTCCTTCAGACCGTTTTGTTATTGGTGTTACACGTCCAATGGAACGTCGGGGTGGGAGCTTGGGGGTGGGGGAATCTGCCCACGAGGGTAAAAAGAAAAACCACACGGAGTTTTTTGCTTAAATCACCGTCAAAACTTCACACTTCGTTCCTGGAATGTAAAGCTGATGCTGCTCTCTTCTCTCTTCATGGAAACTGGAACGAGAGAGAGAAAAAAAGAAAGAAAGAACTGGCGGGACGAAATGTTCGCCTGCCTGATAAACGTTTTGTTGTTGCTCCAGCAGCGGCGTCGCTTAAAGAGGAGGATCGGATCCCTTTTAGTTTTCTGTAAAAGAAAGCCATTGAAATGGCTTTGCCTGTCCGTCCGCTGTTGTTCTGTCCGCCGTCATGTCTTCAAAACTATTAAGAAGGCTAGAGGGCTGCAAATTGGTACGTTGATCATCCACCCTCCAAACATCCTGCACACCAAATTGTAGCCCTCTATCCTCAATAGTTTTTGTTCTATTTAAGGTTAAAGTTAGCCATGCTCTTCCATCGGACAACGTTACAGGCCAGGCCGCCACCGGGCGGTGGTTAGTTTCATGAGACGCGTGCGGCTCATGCAGCAAAAAGATAGATCTATTTTCGGTGGTTTTGATTATATATATATATATATATATACGCTGTACAGAAAACTCGATTCTTCGGCGCATTTTTTAAACTTTTTTTGGATAGTATTCGTTTCTCGTCCAGCGTCGTTTCATTCCGGTCCCAGAGACGACTATAGGGGAGCCATTTGTTTGCTATTTGTTTACCTGCTGTGTTAGCCGACTGTTTCCAGGAGGGACGCTAACGAGAATCCTCTCTTTCATTTTGGTCCAGCAATTGGAGTTATATTCTGGTGTGCCTCTTTGTTTCTTTTTTTTTTTTTTCTTTTTTTTGAGATTTGATATCGATTGATAAAACGATTTGCGACATCACCTTTTTTTTTATTTCCTTGGCTTTTTTTTTTTTTTTTTTAGATTTTCTCAGATTTTGATATCGAATTGGATAAAACGAATTTGTGACCACCAGGTTTTCGATTTTTAAAGACTTTCTTTTTAAAGTTTTTTTCTTGAATTTTTTTTTATATTTTCTCGATTTTTTTTTTTATGATTTTTTTTCATTTAGATTTTCTCGATTTGATATCGATTGATAAAACTATTTGTGACCACCTTTTTTTTTAGTTTTTCTTGATTTTTTTTTTTTTAGATTTTCTCGATTTTTTTTTAGTTTTTCATGATTTTTTTTATTTAGATTTTCTCGATTTGATATCAATTGATAAAACGAATTGTGACCAGCTTTTTTTAAAAGCTTTTCTTGATTTTTATTTTTTTTAGATTTTCTCGATTTGAAATCGATTGATAAAACGATTTGTGACCAACTTTATTTTTAGCTTTTCTTGATTTTTTTTTTTTTTTAGATTTTCTCGATTTGATATCGATTGGTAAAATTATTTATGACATCACCTTTTTTAATAGGTTTTGTTGGTTGTTCTTGTATTGTGCTGCATTTTCTTTTTTTTTTGTAAATGACGATATTAATGATGTCTAGATCGTAATTCAAACTCTAAAGTAAATCAATTAATCGATATTTGCATTCGAAAATAAAAACGTTCATATTCCGTAAGTTCAGTATACGAGATATTTTAAATTGCTTTTCTTTAAAAAATAATTACAATTAAAAATAACAGCGCTAAAAGCTTTTATTTGCGACTCTGGAGATATTTGGGCCTCACTGTGACCCATTACTACAGCTTGTAACAGACGTGTAAGATTTCTTGTGAATTGAGATGGAGAGGAAATATCGTGCAGGAAAATCAAGATTTCCCTAACCTTATATTCTCCTTACCATAAGTTCTCTTGTAGTCGTTTCTTATGGAGTTAATGCGTGTATGTGTGTGTGTGTGTGTGTGTGTGTCGCGTGTGCGCGTCAAGTCGAGCCTCTGCGAGTAAGGCTGAACTGGAAGATAATTGTGGCTGTATGTTGGTGGTCATTTCCAAACCTGTCACTCACACGCGCCCTTTTTTTTCCTCTTCTTCTTCTTCTTCTTCTTCTTCTTCTTCTTCTTCCAGTTTTTGTCCGTCCTCGGCAGCTTCTTTCACAGCTTCCTAAGCACAAAAACTGGCGGAGATGGCCTGGGTTGGGGAGAGAAGTGGGGGGCAGTAAGGTGTCTGGGAGTGATTGGGGATTCTGGCGGGGGGTTCGGGGGGTGGGGGGAGGGGAAGGGAAGGGAGAGGCTACAGTGTCTGGAATTGTGTGTGGGTGGGACTGCTCATTCAGTCCCTCCTTCGCATATCGGTTTCTGTGGTCCTGTGGTCACTTCAAATCGTTTTTTTTTTTCTTTTTTTGTGGTGTTTGGTTCACTTCAGATCGGTATCTGTGGTGTCAGGGTCACTTCAAGTCGGTTTCGGTTATCCCATTGTTACTTCAGATCGGTTTCTGCGGTGTTTGGCGCACTTCAAATCGGTGTCTGTGGTGTCAGGGTCACTTCAAATCGTTTTTTGTGGTCTTTGGTTTACTTCAAATCGGTATCTGTGGTGTCAGGGTCACTCCAAGTCGGTTTCTGTCGTCCCAGTGTCACTTCAAATCGGTTTCTGTGGTCCTGTGGTCACTTTAGAATGCTTTATGTGGTCTTTGGTGCACTTCATATCGGTTTCTGTGGTCCTGGGTTCACTTCAGATTGGTTTGTGTTGTCCCATTGTCCCTTCAGATCGGTATTCACCTCAGATTGGTTTCTGTGGTCCTGGGTTCACTTCAAATCGGTTTATGTCGTCCTGGGTTCACTTCAGATTTGTTTGTGTTGTCCCAGTGTCCCTTCAGATTGGTTTCTGTGATCCTGGGTTCACTTCAGATTGGTTTGAGTGGTCCTTGGTTCACTTCAAATCAGTTTCTGTGGCCTGTCTGTTACAGTCACAGAAAGCCATAGTTACTGCAGGATAGTCACAGAAAGCTACTGTAACCACAGTCGCAGGAATCTACAGTAACTGAAGTCCACAGTCACAGAGGGCTACTACTGTAACTGCAGGCTATAATCACAGAAGGCCATAGTAAGTGCATGATACAGTCACTGTTACAACCCTTGGGAATTGTTACAACCCTTGGGGTTGTTATAAAAGTTCTTATTATAATAATTTTTGTCAGTAATAAATGTAACTCAGTGCTAAGGGTCAGTGGAAACAAACACTCAAGAAAACTTAACAATATTTAATACTGAACAAATACAAAAATTTAAATCAACCTTGTTTCATGGGACAAATACCATAACTCAAAAACAAGGAAGGACAAATACCAGTCCTTAGAATCACTCAGGATTCTCTAAAACTAAGAAACTAAATGCTAACAAAGAAAGGGGAAATAATAGTTATTAATAATTGACTTGTTTGGATCCAACAACTTTGCTGGCCAGACCAAAAAAACTACCCTAATACTAATCCAAAGAGAGAAAGAAGGCTGAGTAAATAAAACAAGAAAACTATTATAAATCCTACCTAATAACACAAAGCTAAACACGCAAGGCCTTGTCTATAATAGACTAACAGGGTGACGTTATATAGTCACGACACAAATATGACAAAATATATAGGTATATGATTAAATAATGCAAATGATATATATAGTTGCTCTCACATCTGTGGATGCATCAGAGGAGAGACAAAACTAGGGCCGTGATCCACTCGCCAAAACAGCTAACAGGGCAGGTCCTGAACGCCAGAGTAATACCATAAAAGGAAAGGCGATCCCAAACGAAAATCAGAGACATTCTGTCTTACCTGGCGTCAGCCTCCCTACAGGCCATCTCACGAGCTAGCAAGCTCCCAAAACCATAGCAGCTGATTGGAGACGAAAGCGACGGCAACAATTCCCTGGGAATCCCTCCTCGTCAGGGAAAGGCAGGACTGGCTCAAGTCGCAGGTGACAGGAGCACCTGCGAGTACCTTATTGACGTACTCAAGCCGCAGGTCGAGGCAGGAGACACTCGAGTCGCAGGTGACTAGAGAACCTGCAGACAACAGATCAAGGCGAGGATCCAAAGCGTAATCCAAAGAATCGTCGTCCAAAATAAACAGACAAATAATCGTCATCCAAAGTCCAAATCAGTATGCTGCTCAAGGTATGATATCAGGGGAGTGCTCTAACCCGAACTGGGCTCTGTCCGAGCACCAACGTCCAGACATCACCAAGACGCGTTCATAAACACTCGTAAAAAAAAAAAAAAAAAAAAAAAAAAAAAAAAAAAAAAAAAAACAACCTAACAATCGTTAAAACGATAGTCGGTAATATAAACAAACGGGGAGGAGGCGCCTAACCACACTGAGAAACGTTAAATTAAGCACTTTACGCTAAACACTTAAAATGACCAGACAACGGACACTTAAATTTCAAATATAATATAAACAAATGCTCATACAAAACAAAGGCTATTCTGCCACAAAATGATTCTTAAAAACTAGTAATTAAACCTAGAAAAACAAGGCTGATCTAAATTCATAAAAGGCAAATAGAAATAATCTAGTCTTTTCTAATAGTCACCGAAAGCTACAGTAACGGCAGGATACAGTCACAAAAGGCTACAGTGATTGTAGGATACAGGTATAGGAGGCTACAATGGATACAGTAACTGCAGGCTACAGGCATAGTAGGCTACTGTAACTGCAGGCTATAGTCTCAGAAAGCTACTGTAACTACAGACTAGAGTCACAGACGGCTACAATCACAGAAACCTACTGTAACTGCAGGCTACAGTCACAGAAGGCTACACTGACTGTAGGCTACAGTCACAGTAGGCTGCAGTGACTGCAGACTACAGTCACAGAAGGCTACAGTAACAACAGGGTACAGTGGTAACTGTAATGCCTCTTCTCGGTTGTCTTTGATCATCAAAAAATAATAAGGGGAAAAATCAAGAAAACTAATTGAAGAAACTGGGTGGAAAAAGTTACATTTTCCTGAAGAATTCAAGAAAAAAATCAAACAAAACCATAAACTTTATAAATCAACTGGAGAAAATTATAAACAAAAAAAAATCAAGAAAAAATTAAAAATCAGACGAATTTTGGGGGGATAATACGAATAGAGCATATAAATAGAGAAAGAGGAAAACGAACAGAAGATATAAATAGAGAAAGAGAAAAACGAATAAAAGATACAATTAGAGAAACAGGAGGAAAACGTGCTTGAATTAATTGAAAGAAATTAAGACAGAACATGAAAACGAAAAGGAAAATGCAAAAAAAAATTAACACAACTTGAAACGAAAAAAAAAATCAAATGAAAGAAGATATTCTGAATCAACTTTGAAAATTACAAAAAATAAATAAATAAATAAATAAATAAAAATAAAAACGAAAAGGAAAATATATGAAAAATTAACACAACTTGATACGAAAAAATTCAAATGAATGGAAATAATCTAAATCAACTTTAGAAATTATTAAAAACAAATAATTAAATCAATAACATTTAAAAAATACCCCAAGTCAACTCCATGAAAATAACAAGAAAAAATTAAATACGGACGCGCCCGAATCCCTTCAAAGGATTCGAACGCGGCGAAGTTAATCGAGGGGATCTGGTTAAAAAAGGAATCGAAACGGTTTAAAAGAGAATCCTGGCGGAACTGGGAGGGAGTTGAATGGCAGTCGTTCAATTAAGGAGAAAATCCTCCCCGGCCGGACGGGGGCGGTCAGATTTCCGCCTCGTTCTAGATGCGCTGGAACGCAGCCGCCGCCGATACTCTTCAGAAGTGTATGTACGTATGCTAGCGCGGCGCTGTAAGTCCTGAATTATTGGTTCCGTTGTTCGAGCCCATGAGCCAACGAGTTTCTTATCAACTAAAAAAAATTCCCTTTCGGTTATGTTATCGTATATATGAGATCATTAGATATTAAAGGACATTTGTAGCTTAATGCATATATATATATACATATATATATATATCATATATATATATATATATATATATATATATATATATATATATATATTAAATTCCGAGACAGAACGAATTAACTTTTAGAGCACATTTGTAGCTTAATGCTATATATATATATATATATATATATATATATATATATATATATATATATATATATATATATATATATATATACTATGGAAGCTGTATTGCAAGTCAGTGGCCCATATGTTCTTGTTCCGCATGACAGGATTTATCTTCTGAATAATAATAATAATAATAATAATAATAATAATAATAATAATAATAATAATAATAATATTTTTAGATATTCAAAGTATCTTGTTTGTTCTGGCTGCTGAGAGAGAGAGAGAGAGAGAGAGAGAGAGAGAGAGAGAGAGAGAGAGAGAGAGAGTCTGGATGACCCCGCGAACGTAAACAAACACCCGCCTCAAATGAGGACCAAAAAAAAAAAAAAAAAAATTTAGCCATTTGAATTCTGAACTCCGAACAAACCACTCCCGCACTTTTGATGAGGAGAAGACGACGAGTTGGGAAAGGGAAAGAATCTTTCTCATCAGCCTAAAGAGAGAGAGAGAGAGAGAGAGAGAGAGAGAAGAAGGATTTCGCATGCGTACCTATATGTGTACTTGTGTGTGAGTTATTGTGTGTGCGTGTGAGAGACAAAGAGAAAGAGAAAGAAGAGAGAGAGAAAGTGTGTGTGTGTGTGTGAGAGAGAGATAGAGAGAGAGCGAGAGAGCGAGAGAGAGCGAGAGAGAGCGAGAGAGCGAGAGAGAGCGAGAGAGCGAGAGAGATGAGAAAAATTATTTCGCATGCGTACATGTGAGTTAGTGTGTGTGTGTATGAGACAGAAAGAAAGAGAAAGGAGATAGAGAGAGACCTTACCTTACAGACCTTACATCTTGTTCGGGTTGCCCCAGGTCCCTCAGTGTGAGGCACCTCTAATGTCTACCAGAGAGTTGCTAGTACATCTTCCGGTATATTTTGCATCCTCCAATCTTGGATGGTCTGGGATGCAGCTTAGATATTTGTCGAGCTTATTCTTAAACAAATCAATGATCACTCCTGATATATTCCTCAGATGAGCTAGCAACGCATTGAATAGACGCTGCATTATCGATGCTGGTGCGTATTGGATTAATGTCCTGTGTGCTTTCCTTATTTTTCCTGGTATAGTTTTGGGCACTATTAATCTACCTCTGCTTGCTCTTTCTGATATTTTTAGCTCCATGATGTTTTCGGCAATTCCTTCCATCTGTTTCCATGCCTGAATTATCATATATAATTTTATGGATTGTAGTCTTTCCCAGTAGTCAAGATCCTTAACTTCTTCTATTCTAGCTGTAAAGGACCTTTGTACACTCTCTATTTGTGCAATATCCTTTTGATAGTGTGGGTACCATATCATATTGCAATATTCAAGTGGACTACGAACATATGTTTTATAAAGCATAATCATGTGTTCAGCTTTTCTTGTTTTGAAGTGCCGTAACAACATTCCCATTTTTGCTTTACATTTTGCCAATAGAATTGCTATTTGATCATTGCATAACATGTTCCTATTCATCATCACACCAAAGTCTTTAACTGCTTCCTCATTTGTGATTGTCTCATTATTAGGTCCCCTATATGCATATAGCTTTCCTTCTCTGTCTCCATAATTTATTGATTCAAATTTATCAGAGTTAAATACCATCCTATTTACCTCTGCCCAATCATATACTTTGTTAAGGTCTCTTTGTAGCGCGTTCCTATCTTCATCACAAGTAATTTCTCTACTTATTCTTGTGTCATCGACGAAACTACTCACTATCGAGTCCTTAACATTACTGTCTATGTCTGCAATCATAATAACAAACAGTAATGCAGCTAACACCGTACCTTGTGGCACACCGGATATTACCTTAGCTTCATCCGATTTCTCATCGTTTGCAATAACTATCTGTTTTCTGTTGTGTAAAAATTCTTTTAACCAACTTCCTACTTTATCCACTATATTATGTTTTCTAATTTTCTTCGCTAATATATTTTGATCTACCTTGTCAAAAACTTTTGCAAAGTCTAGATAAACCACATCTGTTTCATTTCCGCTTTTCATATTTTTGTATATGTTCTCACGGTGGACTAACAGTTGGGTTTGTGTACTTTTTCCGGGTACGAAACCATGTTGTCCTATATTAAACAAATTATTTTTTATTAAATGTTTCATAATATTTTTCTTCATTACCCTTTCATACACTTTCATAATATGTGATGTTAGACTCACAGGCCTATAATTACTTTCCTCTAGTCTTGAATCCACTTTTGAAAGTAGGGGTTAATATATGCTCATCTTTGTGCTTATCATAAATCTTGCCTGTATCTACACTTTGTCTTAATAATATTACAAGTGGCTTTGCGATAGAATGAACTACTTTCTTTAACAAAATAGCAGGGACACCATCAGGCCCTGCAGCAGCTCCATTTTTAATTTCATTAATTGCCTGCACAATATCAGCTTCATTAATATCTGTGTCTGCTAAATATTTACTATTTTTGTCCCTAACTTCTATATCATTATCTTCATTATCAATTCTAGGGGTGAATTCTCTCTTATATCGTTCTGCCAATATGTTGCATATTTCCTTTTTTTCATTTGTTAATCTATCTTCAATTCTTAGAGGGCCTATTTCTATTCTTCTTTTATTCATCTTTTTCGCATACGAGTATAATAGTTTGGGGTTTTGCTTGATGTTTACTAGGGTTTTTCATTTTCTTTTGATTGTATAATCTTATGTTCTGCATTTTCTATCTTACTTTTTAGTTCGATTACTTTCCATGCATTTTTTTCTTTTGCAAGACCTTTTTTCCCATTTTCTGATTTTCTGGGACAAGATCCTTCTGTCTCTTGGTATGCATGACTGATGTTTACTTTTCTTCTTCGGTATATATTTATCCACTATTTTCTCTGATATTTTATATAATATCTCCGTATTTACCTTTATATCATCACTTACGAAAATGTTATCCCAATCTTTGTTTAATTCTTCATTTATTTCTGACCATTTTATATTTTTACTGTAGAAGTTGTATTTTCCATATCCTTCTCACTTTTTCATTTTTTGTTTATCTCTGTTTTCACTTGCTTGGGAATGGACTGTTAATTCTATGACATTATGGTCTGAAATACTCGCATTATAAACTATTATTTCTTTAACATAATTCAACTTGTTCACAAATACTAGGTCTAAAGTATTTTTCCTTTCCTTGTTGGCAGGTGATTTATTTGTTGAATGTTTTATTCTAGTAGCATATCTAATAGCTTTTCGAATTGCCTCTTATCTTCTGCACTACTATTACTCTCTTTTTTATATGTATAAATACAACCACAATCTCCTATTCATTCCTTCCAGTCTATGAAAGGAAAGTTAAAGTCTCCGGATAGGAGAATAGTCCAGTCCTTGTGATTTCTACATATATCATCCAATTTTTCTATTATTGTGTCAAACTCTTTAGCATTAGGGGGTCTATATATTACTATGTTCATTAATTTTTCAGATTCAAATTCTACCGCTATTAGTTCACATTCTGAGTTACTATATTTCTCATATATTTTTCCTTGTTTTTTGTCTTTCCCATATATTGCGGTTCCCCCTTGATTCCTATTTTTTCTATCTAATCTATAAGTTTGGAACCCTTTTATTTGATCGTCAGTCCCAGTCTCTTGGGAATACCAGGTTTCACTTATATTCATTATATCTATTTTCTTTTCAATTTGGGTTAGTTCTTCTAAGTACTCTTTTTTTCTTTTTGAGTTACTCGTAACTAAACCCTGCGCATTCATCACTATGATGGTTTGCGTGTTTTCTCCTTCATTTAATATGGGTAATAATAAGGATTTTCCCATGTCTCTTTCATGTTCGGTTGGTAATGTTTGTTCTTTTCTTTCAGTTTATCCTAGAAAAATTTTCTGACATTAAAAAATCCAACTTTTCCATAATATTAATGATCTTCCTTCATCATAATTATTCATTTTGTGTCTGAATCTGCAATTTTCTCCATATCTGCAATATCCTCTTGCATCGTAAATACAGTTTTTATCTCTTAAGCTGTACCTTGGAGCTGAGGCTTTGAAATTTTTTGCTGACACTCCATATCGCTGTGATGGCTTGCTTTTTTCCTTCACCTGATATTCGTTGTTCCTCTCTTTATTTGTTTCTTTCTTATTTTGGATTTTATTATTTGATTGATTATTTATTTGATTATGATTCATGGCTACAGGTGCATTATATTTCCATTTTTTTTTCGAACTTACATCCTTTTCCTTCTTTTAGGTTTTTTGCATAATTTTGGATGTAGATCTCTGCAATCATCCTCATAGCCGTCTAGGTATGCACATTTACCATAGATTTCATAGTTGTGACATACCTTGGGATGTTTGTAGTAACATCTTTTTCCGAATCTGCAATTCCCTCTTTTCAAAAGGTTTGCAGACTTTGTCTTTCTTGTCTATTTTTTCCTCTTTCCCATCCAGTATGCAGATCTGGTAGAGCCTCTTCGGGATTTTCTTTTGTGTTGTCATGTCGTAATTTATTTCTTCGTATGTATGCTTCTTGATTGCCTCATATGTAGTATCAATGAGTATCTCTGCATCCATACTTTTATCTTGTTCTTTGTTTTCCTTATTTTTTTCTGTCATTTCAGTTTTGTTTACTTCTCTTCCGTTTTCCTCTTCTACTTCTTCCTCTTCCTCTTCTTCTTCATCCTCAACTATTTGTACATTAAGTCTAGATTTAATAACATTGTCTATCCATAATAGACATATTGAGCAAAATATTCTGGTATCCTTACTTGCATTACTTCAGCACATTGAGGATGCATCGGAATGTTGCATGCAAAACATTTTCTGATCAGGTTTTGTGGATTAACTATGCTATACCACACCTTACACAATTTGCATGCTTTTGGCATTCTTTTTCCTATTGCATCAATTAGAATATTTACAATGTTCACCTTATTCATTTTCTTTGTAGGAATATGTTGATTGATGTAAATTTTCTTTATGAGTCTCTTGACCACTTGGATTTTATTTGGAACTTCTTCAATTATTTTCATGATGTTTTCTGTTGATCTGTTCCAGTTTGAAGGATCATATCCTTCTAATATATCTATGAATGCTTTTGTATCTTTTTGGTTAGGGCTGTTGTTGATCTCATAGATGAGAAATGCCAGCTCCCTTCCTGCTACCTCATCGTATTGAGAATCTGCTAAACACGCTAAATTTCG